>NC_046242.1:300000-439733 GCF_009819885.2 Catharus ustulatus | reverse complement strand
ATGCCACAGCCTCACCCTCCTCACCCTCTGTCCTGGCACCCTCCAGGCACCCCTCCCTCGGCAAAGGACAGGTCTTGGAGCTCTGCAGCCTCATGACTGCGACCCCTCGGCCCCTGAGCCGGCACCAACTTTCAGATCACACAGGCATCGTGCTTTTTTGTGATTTTTGAAGGACTTCAGATGTACTGATAGCCTCCTCTTCCTCCTCACCAGTAGGCCTCTGGGAAAAGGAGGAATCTCCTTGGAGTACCTGGCCAGGTTTCATGAGGCTGAGCTGCATTTCTTCAACTCAGCCAAAGCAAGCTCACAGCAGCGTGCATGTGTTAGCTCTGACCTGGTGTCAGCTCAGCAAATGCAAATTACATTTTAGCTGAGTAATAATGACACTAAAAATATAGTTTAATGAATCCAAATAAATTGACTCAATGAATAGGCAGTAGCTGCAGCCCTAATGAAAACACTTCTGCAGGACATCCCGTCAGGGGAGGTGGGAGACCTGTGGAAGTGCCTCCTTCTGCCTCCCCTGCGGAAACCACAGCTTTCCAGGAACTCCCCACTTCAGGGACAACAAGGACTTCTTTTAATAAGAGCCCACAGTGAAACATTAGAGCTGCTCTACTGCCATCATTTAGCTCAAATTGGTTCTAAGACATCTGTGGGCAGAGGTACAAGCTCTGTATTTATTTCTCAGCAGCTTCACACCACTGGGACTGGCTCAGAGAGAGCAGAGCACGGTGAGGCTGCAGCCTGCAGTGCTCTGGGCAGGGCCAAGACCCAGGGTATCCACAGGGTCCCACAGCTGCTGGCTCAGGCACTTACAGGTGCTGAAGTGTCCTGTGCCTTGTGTCTGGCACCTCCAGTTACCCACCCTGCAATCTCCACATCTGGGAACTACATTTAAACCCATTTGTAAACTTTCTATCTGGTCAAAACTTTTCAGGAACCTAGCCTTGAAACTGGCTGTCTGGGTGACCCTGCTACAACAACATGCAATTCAAACATCACAGAAATCAGGCACAAAGAGTAGGACTAATGCAAAGTGCAAAGATCAGCACCAACAAAAACATTAACGGTGTCAGGAAGAGTGTGTTTCTCAAATTTCAAGAGAGCCGAAGGAAGGAATTGTATTTCAGACAGAAACCAAGAACCAGTCAATAATTCTACAAGTCTCTGTACCTTACTCTTGTGCATACCTTCGTTTCAGAAGGCTACTGGGACAGCAAGAGCAGGGTACAACCTGCTGCTCTCTGGGCAGGGTTTGCAGGGGAGATCTGACAGCTGTGGTGTCCTCAGCTCTGGGGACAGCTCTGCAAGAGTGTGCTGCAAGCACAGTGTGGGAAACCTGCCCATCCCATAGGAACCCCTGTGCCAGGGACACGGAGTGATCCCCCCAGCTCACACAGCGCCTGACCCGAGCTGGCACCGCAGCCCGACCTGCAGCTGAGCCCTGGCTCTGGGGACCCTGCAGGCGGCAGGGACACCAACAGCAAAGAGCACACAGGGCACCCACACGGCACGGCTTGCTAACAGCCAGGACCCACATTATTATTCCCAGTCTCATCCAGCTCCAAGGGCAGGAGGCTGGCTAGTGGGGAGCCTGGGAAGCAGAGCTGGTTTCAGGCTAATCCGACCTGCTGCAGCTCCAGGCAAGATTCATGATCCTGCAGTTTTATGTCATTGGACACAACTACATACAACTACTCTGAGCCTGCAGCCTCTTCAACAGCTTGTAGCAGAGACTTTAAAGTGAAAGACAAACCAAGGAAATGCTTTTTTAGAAAAACATGCCAACCAAAAGCTAATCCCGAGACAGCCTCGCTGCTATGGCAAAAACCTGACCTGCTGCCAGAAGCGACAGCCACTGCCACCGCAGGAGGAACCACGCGCTGGTTGTCGCCTTTGGCACGCTGTCCAAGCACTGCCCCAAGGATGGCATTGCTTCCCAAAGCAAATAATAAAATGCGTGAACTTCAGTCCAGTAAAGCTTCTAGAAATAACAACTTTCCAGCACAACCAATGGAGCACGGTGCAGGAAAGCAAAGCAAGTGCTGGGAAGCTGCGCCAGGAGAGGGGTGTGCTGCCAAGTTTAGTCATGTACAGACAATGAAGGTAAACACAGGACTCTGCAACACGGTGCTGGTTTTACTGAGCACGAGGCAGTTCTGAGTCTGCAGGTGGATTTATCTCAGTGCGTGTTCCTGACCTACTTACTTCCACTTTTCAGCTGGGAAACCCAGGAGCGAGGCTGCTGAGGCAGAGCAGAGAGGTTCCAGTGGGAGCTCAGCTCTCATCCCGCTGACAGAACCATCCCAAACGGGATCCCCTCGGGATCCCATCCCTCATCTCGCCATACAGATGCTGTGTTATCACACTCCTTTCCTCTTCTTAACCTTGTGGCAGTGATCAGATTTCTCTTGCACAACTTTCCTCTGACTGTCCCCCCCATCCAAGCCTGTTACAGCTGCTTATTAATAAAACCCCTGACTGCCAGCAATTCAGTCCTTTCCAAAACATCAGTGGACCTCCAAGGTTGGGCAACACACAGCGACAGCAGATTCCCAGATTAAGAATCAGCCTTCTGACCTTGTTGCTAACGCACAGCTACACTTGTCTCCACAGCAGTTTTCCATTAACACCTGCATTCTCTGCTGCTCTAACACAAGATGTGTCTGAAAGCAGGGCTGGTTGGGGAGCTCGGGGACAGAGGGACTGAGCTAGGAAAAAACAGATCTGGGCAAGGCAAGAGTGAAAGACATTTTATGGTAGCTAGAAGCATTGTAAACTTGTGAGAAAAGCCAGCAAAGACTGCAGGAACAAAAATAATCCAAGAAATGCTGCACACAGGGGCTGTCTCTGATCTCACACCAGCTGACAGAAAAGGGAGCTTAACCCAAAAATCATTACAGGAACCCCAACTGTCCATGCACTTGTGTTTCTGCACTCAGAAGGACAGAGCAGTCTCAGGAGTTTCTAGGCTGGGGCCAGAGAGCAGCAGGCACCAGCCCTCTTGCCTGGCACAGAGCCCAGCACGGAGCCTGGGTGCCTGGCACAGCCCAGGGGTGGGCTTGTGCAGCAAGGAGCCCCCGGCTGCAGGCGCTGAGAGCTGCCCCCAGACACAGCCAGTGCCTGCCCACACGGGTGCTCTGCAGGCCACACACAGCGGGGGAACACCAGAGCCCGTGAGGCGGTGCCAGGGTGGCCAGGCTGACCCTGCTCCTCCCAGATCCCACGGGAGCATGCCAAAACACACCGAGGATTTTTCCACCTTCCGTCCTCCCCCAGCAATCAACCGTGGCTGGAGAGGCATGGATTACACAGCATAACTTTTTAACCCAGTTGCTGGCACTGCAGGCGTGACGCTTGCTTCAAAATCCAGCACGTGGGTGACAGGGGGAGGCCACCAGCACTGAGCTTCCCACTCTTGAACAGCATCCAACCTGCTCCACTACCAAATGGAGCGAACTTTGCTTTAGTGACAAACTTCAAAAATCCACCTTGATACCATGAAATCAGCGGGGGATGGAAGCAATGTGTGGGTCAGTCAGAGGATTCACGTGCCTCAGGACGAAGGCCAGCCACAAGCCACGCTGCTTCTACACCTTTTGGTTGTACTTTAGAGACCAGAGAAAGGGGCCAAGGCTGAGATGGGTGCTCAGGCTTCTTGAAGATACAAACCCCAAGCTGAGCAAACCCAGGTGGAAGCATTTCAGGGCCGGTGCCAGCCCGGGATCTGGCACTGAGAACAGTGAGGACGTGGAGCTGCACACTGTCCCTGGCTTGAGCCACTCAGGCCCCAGCACAGAGCAAGAACAGACAGCAAATAACTAGTTAAACCTGCAATTTACAGCCGAGATGTCGAACAAGCCTCTGCCCTTTCCAGGAAAGCTCTTGCTTCTGAGTATTTTCTAACATGCCAGCGGCGCCCGCAGCCCGAACTCCCAGGCGGACCCAGCCCTTTGCTGCCCACCGGGCCGGGACACCGCGTCCGTCCGCGGCAGCACCGCGCGGTGCCCGGGCCGGGCTCCGCTCCCGCACCCCGAGCGCTCCCGGAGCGGCCCCGCGGCCACGGGCACGGGCACGGCGCTGCCGGCCGGGCCCCCCCGCGGCCGCGCGGTGGAGCGGCCCCATGAAGGTGACCTTCACCGGGCCCGGGGCTCCCGCTCCGCCGGGACGGGCCCGCCCAGGCCCGGGGCGCCGCCTGACCCCGCTGCTCCGCCGGGCCCCGGCCCCGGCTCGGCCCCGCTGCGGCACGGGAGGACAGCCCGGATCGCGGGGCCCGGCCCCGCTGCGGCCTCCGGCCTCGGCAGCCAGCGCAGCCTCGGGGCTGCCAGGAGCGCTCCCGAGGCACGGCGGGGGCGCCGGGCCCCAGCGCGGCTTCCCCGCAGGAACGGAACCGCCGGGCCGCGGGAGCACGGCCCCGCGGCGGGGCGCGCCCGGGCCGCTCCGCCGGGCTGTCCCCGGCCGGGACGAGCCGCCCGAGCTGCCAGAACCGCCCCCGGTCCCCAGCGCGGCCCCGGCCCCGCTCTCGCACACCCCCGTGGCCCTTTCCGGCCGGCTCCCAGCGCCGCTGCAGCAGCGGTGGGTTCGCACCACGGGAACGGGCATCCTCGGGACGGGCATCCCCGGCGCCGCAGCCCGGCCCGCGCTCCCGCCGCAGGCCCGGCCCGGTTGCTTACCGGGGCGCTGCTGCGTGTCGGCGGGCCGGCTGGCGCGGGGTGCCGGGTGCTGCTGCTCGGCGCCCTGCGCGGCCGGCACGGCGGCCGGCGGCATGTCGCCCGCTCGGATGACCATGGGCCCGCCGAAGGACAGCGCCGTCCGCCCGCCCGCCCACGTGGTGCGGCCCCGCCGCCGCTACGGCGCCCGCCACGGCCCAACCCCCGCGCACCGCCTGCGCCTTAAAGGGGCCGCGCTCCGCCCAGGCCGGCACGGGACAGCCCTGAGCCGGGGAGGGTCCGGCCGGGGGACAGCGGGGGACAGCGGGGGGACAGCGGGGTGGCAGCGGGGTGACAGCGCGCGTGCCGCCAGGGCTGGGTCGGAAGGGACCCCCCGGTCCCGTCCCCCGCCCTGCTGCCAGCCCCGCACAGATTATACTGCAGCCTTGGGGAGAAATGTTGGGAAACATGTGTAACAAATAATGGTTGGTGATGGGTTAAAAAAAACTAAACAAAACCACAAAAAAATCCTAACCCCCCCACCAAAAAAGAAAAAAGACCCAAAACAAACAAAAAACCCCAACAAAAAAAAAATTCAAACCAAACAAACTTTATTAAGAATGGATGTTCTTTAATGCTTGATTTTTGTAACTTTCAAGTCTAATCAATAAGAAGGAATATTTAATTAATGAAACATATAGCAGCTAACAAGCAAGCTGTAAGTGATGTCCATGTGTCAGAAAAACAAAGTTTAGGGCTTGACACGATTCAGTGGTCTAAGACCTGGGGGAGGAGGTTAACATGGCTTGGGACGAAGGATGTTACCACGAATAATGGACACAAAGAGTGCAGAAATTTTGGACCACAAGATGAGGAATATCTAATAAAACTGACTCGGTGATTGCGCTGAAATCAGCTCCAAATGGGTAGAAGGTAATTCTGTCTGTGGCCATCAGCCCACAGACCACTGATGCTAGAAATCAACCAACTCAAAAGAAGAGAAAGACTCATGAGCATGGGAAGTGGAGAATCATCCACCAATAGAGAACACTAATTAATAAGAGAACTATGGAACTTGTAGCCAATGAACGCTAATTCCTTTGTTTGCAAAAATGTAAAAACTGTTACAAGTTTTGATGATTGCCATACAGATTTGGTGGAACAATCCCCCATGTACCCAGTGCTGAATAATGCCAACTTTCTAATCAGACAAACTGATTGGAGAATTTATTTCCCATTTCTCTATCACTGCCCAATCTGGCCTTGAACACTTCCAAGAACGGGGCAGCCACAGCTTCTCTGGGCACCCTGTGCCAGGCCCTGCCCACCCTCACGGGGAAGAATCTTCCCCATATCCCATGGAACCCTGTCCTCTGGCAGTGGGAAGGCATTCCCCCTTGTCCTAGCTCCTGATAATGATCCCCCCTGTACCTGCAGGCCCCTCTAAGAACTGGGGGTCACTCTGAGCTGTGGAAGAGCTCTGGGGGAGTGAGGCAGGAGCCAGTCCTGGCACAGAGACAGAGATGGTTCTGGTTTGTGCTGGAGGTCCTGCACTCTGGGGTAGGACAGTACCACCCTCTGCAGATTTCCGTCTGTTTATTAAGAAAAAGGCATATTACAACAACTTCTAAAGTACAGCTCCATACTCTAGTCTCTGGCTGTTAACACATTTTAAAAAGCACTTGGTTAAAAAGCAAAGTCAACATGAATATCATCCTGGCAAATAATGGTGACATGTAGCAAAATGAACATTCAAATAAAGCCGAGCAGTGTCAAACCTTTGGCATCTGTCCCTGTGCGGCGGCGCTCCCCAGCACGAGGCACAGGCGTTTATTGTTCTCACTGAGCTTCACTAACTCAGCCAAGGACAATATTTTTGCTCCAACGAAACCACAGCTGCTCTGGGACCCGGGGAGCTGAGACGGGGAGTGCTGCCCTCCCCATCCCTCTGCTGAGCCCTCCCAGCGGTGCCAGGCAGAGGTGATGTCCCCACCCTGGGGGGACCTTGGACACACAGACACTGCTCGTCCCTGCAGGGCTGGGGGGCTGCAGCTCAGGCTGTACCTGCGCAGGAGGGGTCTGCTGCTGCACACATGCAAAGATTTGGGCCATTCCCAGGGCCTGATCATCTAATTCCTGCCGTAATTGCAGCAACAGGAAAGGGGAGCTTTCTTGGAAGCTGCGAGATGACTGAAAACTATCGGGAAGAGCCAGGAGGCAAAACCACACCCTGGCCAGGGAGGGCCAGGCACGGTTTGGGTGTGGGTTGGGTGCACCTCTCGCACAGCAGCAGCTCCACTCCCCTGCTCCTGCCCAAAGGTGCGAGGAGAGGCAGATGGAGGTGTGAGATGAGGGGATGGACGTGGTGGCACCGAGTGTCACCCTGTGTCCTGCCCAGAGGCACCGTCCCTTCCTGGGGCTGGCACAGCAGCGTCCCTGCAGGGCCGGAGCTGGCAGGGAGGACACAGAGGCAGAAATGGGGCCCTGGGGAGCAAAGGGCAGCTCTGACAGAGGGGACACGGTGCTTTGATCCTTGTGCTTTAACAGGCCCTGATGTCTGGTGGCTCCTCCAGAGCTGTGCTCATCGATCTGAGCTCCTCCTGCTCACCCAGCCCGGCACTGCTGATCTTATCCACACATCTCAGATGCTGCATGAGGCAACCCAGAGGCAGAAAGATCTCTCCCGTCCTGTTGCATTCCCTGTAGGACTTGGCAGCCAGGCGCCGACAGTGCAAGAGGGTGACAAGAACAGGCGTGCACCGAGGCGTCCCTACAGCCAGACTGGCTCATCAGGGCTGCTGGGATGTGGGGACTTGTTCTAGGAAAAAGGCAGGATGGTGTGGCTTCACTGGGGCAGCAGGAGCCAGTTCACAAGGCTGTACACGAGGACTCTGAAAATCAAAGTCCTTTGTTGTGCTGCTGATTTGCCTTCCTAGCGCAGAGAGCTTGGGGGGAACTTGGGAAAAGCAGCGCAATCCCTTCTCACTGCTGCCTCCAGGCAGGATGTCTCTGGCTGTGCCACTGCCACCTCTCCTGGGCACAGGACAGAGCACCCCTGAGTCCCTCCAGAGGGCTGTTCACAGAAAGCTTTGCCCTGGGAAGCCAGCAGGGTCTGGCCCCAGCTCAGACCGTCCCAGCTCAGAGCAGTGGGAAGGTTGGGAGCCTGGCGGGGATGGGAAGGACACGGCTGGGAGTGCTTAGATTAGCCCCAGCAAACACATTCACAAAATATGGCTTTTTAGTCAACAGGGCCAAGAAGGAGAACTTCCTGACTGCTCTGCCCAGGGTTAAAGTAAGTCCAGGGGAGTGTGCACCCTGTTGCCAGGACTGGCTCTGCCACAGCAAGTGCAGTGGGTGCATGTTCCCCCATCCACTGCTCACCTCACACCTGCTGCAAGGTGCATTTGAGACATCACTTTCTCAGACAGCATTAGGAAAAATAATAATAGTAATAATAATAATAATAATAATAATAATAATAATAATAATAATAATAATAATAATAATAGGAAAAGAGCTATTAGCAAACCAAACACATCAAATCCGTAAGCTTCTGCAGAGCTACAGAGCAAAAGGGGGTGCAGAGGAGAGGAGCCTGGCTGTTGGTCTGTAGACAGACAGCTCTCAGCACGTGGTGGTTCACACACACAAGACATGGTTTAACAACGAGCGTTATTGCTATGCTTCCATTTCCAGTCTAATCATTAAGCTTTACAAGTCAACATCAAACAGTGCCCGTTCCATGCCGAGCACGTTGGTGGTGGTGGCTGCACTCCTCAGTCTGTGCCTTCAGGTGCAGGTTGGAGCTGTGTGTGCCCTTTGGACTCCTGAGGAGTGCAGAGCAGGGACTGAATGCACCTCCAGATCCCTGTGACACCCTGCAGGCTGAGGGCCAGCTTACCAGGGGTGTGAGTGCCGGGGAGGGTCTGTGAGAGCCCCCACTCCAGGAGAGGAGGGCCCTGCCTGGGCCCCAGTGGCTCTCAGGATCCCAGTGGCTCCAGCAGCCTTCTCAGTAAAAAATAGGAATACTGTCTTTTTGATTTTTTTTTTTTATCGTTTTGATTTCTTTGATAATTTTATATAAATACAAAGATTAAAATAATTTATCTCAACATTATTTCTATTACAATCATACAGTGTTTTCCCCTCAAAACAAGTGCATGTATGTGTGTATATATATATTTAAGTGTATATATAGTATCTCTAGAGCTTCCCTCCACCCCAAGAAAAGCAGCAATGACTGAAGCAGGTACAGCACGCAGGAGCTGATCCTTCCTGCTCCAAGGCAAATGTGCCCAAGGAAAAGTGCAGGGCTCAGCCTGACAACTCATTTCCAAGCACATTACATTGGCATGAAGGGGGGAACTGGGGTGCTTGCTCTCCATCCCTCTGGGAGCCCCCCTGGCACAGGGGCTCTGCCTGCCCGGCCGTGGGGCTCCAGACCTGCCCAGCTGCCCGGGGAGGGACCAGCACGGGAATGAGATCAACTCCTTGAGCAAGCTGCTAATTACTGCTGGAGAGGAAAGGGCCCTGCAGCTCAGACAGGGTTGCTTCATTTACATACTAGGCACTACGGATGATGATTGCTAGGAAGGTATTTACACAGCAGAAGGATCATACTTCTCCCTCCACTTTTCAATGCTTGGGTCAGTCATAAACACCATGATCTCAAGAAGGAGTTTGTAATAAAAATGCAACATACTGTGTCTATCAGGATTGTCTAGGAAGGACGGGAAACAGCTGTGCACACCACAGCTGCAGCAACAGCCAAGCACAGGGACAGGCCTCCTTCACCCTAACAGAGGAGAGACAAATACGCACGGAACCTCTCAGAACCTGAGAGAAACAGCGATTTCCAGAGGCCAATAGCACCTCATGGGCACAACACTCCAGAGCTGTGACACCGGAGCCCTGGGGCTGCTCGTGCAACACCCAACAACCCCCTCACTGTCCCCGTGGGCAGGTGACAGCAGGGCCAGCACTCCCAGCTCACCCCAGAGCTGGGCCTTGCACAGCCTGCCTGATCACCGTGCAGGGGGAGCATTCTGCAGCCATGCCAGGGAGCTCAGGGCTTTTCTCCCTCCTGCAGCTCAGAGCCCCCCGTGCTGCCCTGCACCTGCCCAACCTGTGCTGGCAACCTGGGCACAGCTTGGGCACAGCCTGGGCACAGCCTGGGCACAGCTTGGGCACAACCTGGGCACAGCCTGGGCACAGCCTGGGCACAACCTGGGCACAGCTTGGGCACAGCCTGGGCACAGCCTGGGCACAGCTTGGGCACAACCTGGGCACAGCCTGGGCACAGCCTGGGCACAACCTGGGCACAACCTGGACACAGCCTGGGCACAACCTGGGCCCTGGGCACAGCCTGGGCACAGCCTGGGCACCGCCTGGGCACAACCTGGGCACAGCCTGGGCACAACCTGGGCACAACCTGGGCACAACCTGGGCATCTGGAGCTCTGCAGCCACAGCCTGTGAGCACCCTGCCAGGGCTCCCTGCAGCCTCCCATGGCTGTGGCAGTCTGGGGGGACAGCTGGGGGCTCTGAGGGCTCTGTGCTCCTGAGGCAGCAGCTCCAGATACCTCAGGGGCTGCAAAAATTCCCACTAGAGCTTTTGTGCCCCAGGAGCTGCACACCTCAGCCCAGCTTCAAGCCAGGCTGCTGCCTGACAACTGTGAGGGGGGCCCTGCCCAGCGAGGCTTTGCTGGGAGCTTTTCCAAACCCAGGGTGTGTTAGGGACCACGGGAGCAGCTGGAGAGTCCCAACCCTCAGGGGTGCCCTGGGAGAGCACGAGGGATCTTGCCCTCCAAAGCCTGACTAGTCACGTAACAGCCAAAGAAAAGGTACAAAAGCCACTACCTCCTGCCCTGCTAGTGCAGCTCATCCGCTTTGGTGTTTGTTTTTACCAAAGAGCTGGCCTGGCGACTGCTGCTGTGAATCTCATAAAGCATTTTAATAGAGTATATAAATATTGAACTACAAAAATAGACAGCTCTGACTGCACGGGCACACTGAGGGTGAGCGCGGGCAGGCCAAGCCTCGCTAGTCTATGAGGGAGATGTCTTTCAAGAGGCTTCAAACTGAATTGGAAGGAAGCAGGGTCTGATGTCACCCGCAGCAGCCACGGAGGCAGCGAGGGTCCTGCGGGAGGTGCTGCCCACAGCCCGGCAGGGCTGGCTGCAGGCAGGGCCCGGCTCTGGCAGCTCGCATGCCAGGGTGAAACCTGCCCCTGGGTTACCCTGAGCAGCACAGGTCTGGCAGCACTGGAGCACAGACCTTTGCCCTGCCCGAAGCCCTCCCCTCCTAACGGCGTTTCACAACACCCAGGGAGTGGATTGTAAAGCTGACAGTTTGGCTGGAAACGGGGCAAGGCTGCCCCGGCGGGGTGAAGGCAGCTCCGCTGTGCTGGGGAGGATGGGAGGCGATGGGGCAGGACTGGGGGGCTGCTCAGCCCTCAGCAGCAAACCCAGACCTGGCTGTGGACGTGACTGAGAACCCAAATGCTGGTGCTGAGGAGAGCCCCGTGCAGGGGGCACAGCGTGCAGCCCTGCTCCAGCAGCACATGGAGCTCGGCTGCAGCGGCGCGGGAGCCACGGGGTGTCCAGCAGGACTGCCAAGCTCTGTCCAGCTGCCTTGTCTGAGTCCTGTGAATGTGATGAGGGGGAAACCCGTGCTGGAGACAGACAAACTGCCGCACAGCAGAGTGTGGGATAGGCCTGGCCAGCACAGCAGCACTGTCCTTGTGCAAGGGGACCCCTCTGTCCCCCACAGGATTGACCCTGTTCAGCTGCCTGCGTTCTGGAGAGCCTGGGCTGTCCTGGGCGCTCTCAGTGCCCGGTGATGGCGAGGGCTGAGGCCGGGCTGAGCCCATCCCATGGTGCCAAACCGTGTGCTGCACTGCTCACCCACCTCCCAGCACCCCGGCACCCGCTCTGAGGGCAGCAGCAAGATCTCATTTCAGAAATGTTTCCCCTTATTCTTCCTCTCGTCCTTTCCTCGCAGGCTGTGACAGGTGCTCGGCCGTGTCCCCTCACAGCCCGGTGCTGGAGGCTGCACTGCCGGTGCCATCCCCGGCTCAGACCGTTCGGGCAGAGGCTCGTTCTGGCTGCCGGTGGGTGGGAGGTGTGTGCAGGGCTCTGCTTTCGGCTGCCCCTTCCCCTCCACCGAGGGCACGGGGGAAAGAACAGAACCTCGGCCGGGCTCAGGCCTTTCGCCGCCTACTCCTGGGCCCGGGGGGCACCGTGGGCACCGTGGGCACCGTGGGCACCGGAGCCCTGCCTCTTGCCGGGCTCGCCCTTGGCCGGCCTGGCCCTGGCCGCCGGCTCCTGCGGGGGCTGCCGGGGGTGCCGCTGGCCCCGGCCGGGCGGCTCCGGGCGCTGCGGGCCGGGCGGCTCCGGGCGCTGCGGGCCGGGCGGCCGCGGCGAGTACAGGAACAGCGCCGGGTCGGGCATGGCCTCGGGCTCCTCGTGCGGCGGGGCCCGCGGCCGGGCGGGCGCTCGGTGGCCGCGGCGGCGGGGCCGGGCCTGGCCCTCGGCCGGGGCCTGCTCGGGGCCCGGCAGCCGCTGGGCCGTGGCGTGCAGCTGCAGCGAGAGGTAGGCGGCCGCCTCCGTCTGCTTCTGCAGCTCCGTGTCGAGGATGGTGACGCGGTGGCTCCGGCGCTTGAGCTCCTCCAGGAAGCGGCGCTCCTTGCTGCGGAGGCTGGAGCGCAGCGCGGCCACCAGCGTCTCCTTGTGCTGCAGCTCCTTGCGCAGCTCCAGGTTGTCCTTCTCCTTCTCCTGCAGCTGCGCCTCCATCGCCCGGCACTTCTCCTCCAGCTCGCGGTCCAGCACATCTGCGGGTGAAGGCACAGAGGGTCGGAGGGGAGCGGGCTCAGCCCGGCGTGGCTGCTGACCGCCCCGTGTCCCAGCGTGTCCCGGCACTGCCGCTGAGGCTGCTCGGAGCCGGGACCCAGAACTGCCAGGGCTGCCCGAGCAGGCACGGTGCCACGTGTAACACCCAAATGCGGGCTGACAGCAAGAGCCAGCTTCACCGGAGGATGTTGTTGCCATGGAACCTGCTGGCTCTACCTTGCTGCAGTTTTAAAATTTCCCTAGGTAAATAGTTTTTCACGCTAAAAGTGACTTTGAATGTGTGCAGAGGGTGTGGGAGAGAAAAGGAAATGGTGCAGGAAAACCATCAGCCCAACTTTGCAGGGACTTTTGGCATCAAGCCCCGGGACTCCAAAGCCTGGTTAGTCAGGATGGAGATGCTAATCCAAGATTACGGAGGAGTTGGGCTGCGCTCAGCAGGGAAGGAGCCTCCATCCTGGGAGGGGGAGCAGGTTCTGGGGAATGCTGTCCTGGGGCAGGATGGCCAGGTGGCTTGGGGTATTCACAGCTTGGGGTTCTGGGGGCAGCAGGAGGGCCCTGGCCGCCTGCTCCAGCATCCAGCCCTTGGCACGCTGCAGGCTGGCACCTGCCCGCGCTCCCTGGCCTGCCCAGGCCTGCTCCTATCCTCTGCAATAATCTGCTTTTTATGATGTGATTGGCAGCTGCTTACAGCCTCAGCTCCTCAGTGTTCCTGCAGCTTTATAATGAGGTGTTAGGGAGGCAGTTGCAGGCGGTAATTATTGCATGAATGGTATTAGAAGAGCAATCATTTGATGGCATCGTAAATGAGGTGCTGCCCCATAAACGTGGCAGAGTGATTGTGCAGCTCTAAAAGGCTGAAGGATGGGCAGGCACCATGGATGAGGCTCACTGCTGGTGTCTGGGGCTGGTGACACCCCGATGGCACCAGGCCCTCTGCCAGCAAAGCGCAGGGTGCAGAGAAGGGACCCCTGCCTCCAGGGGAGGGGCTGGGAGTTTGGAATTCCCGTGGAGCCAGCCACAGCACTGCGTGAGGGTGCCAAGGGCGAGGACTCCGCTGGCCCCAGTGAGAGCAGCCTGCACCCACCCTGGCACTGGCTGCCCTGGGGACAGGGGACAGGCTGGGGCTTGGTGCCAGGGACCATGCCCAGGCAGCGCCAGGGAGGAGTTTCAGTTTCAGCTCAGGGACAGAGGAAGGAGAACAGCCAGGCTGCTCACAGAGCAGCCTCTGCCGGCCGTGGGGCTCCTGGGCATCACCAGCATTTACTGGGCTGCCAGCAGGCTGTGCACACTGCCCTGCCAGTCCTGCCCTCACCCCACTGCACCCCAGGCAAGCTCCCTGTCCCCTCCCTGCGGCCCTGATGGGTCCCCTCTGGCTCTTTTGCACCCACACCTTGTGCCCAAAGCTGTGCTCTTACCTTGCTGGCGGGCCTCCAGCTCTTTCATTTCCAGGTCGTGGGTGAGCTCTGCAAGAGAAATCCAGCAGGACTGAGGAGGAGCATCCCGCCCATTCTGTGCTCCCCAAGTCTTCCTCTGCTCCCTGTGAGGCACTGGGCATCACTGTGGTTGCAGTGTTATCTCTGCCTGACCCACATGGGACTGTGGCCATCCTGGAGCACCAGCCACAGGCTGAGCTGAAAATAGGCAATTCTGGCAATTTATGTGTTATTAAGCAGCCTCATGGCCATGACATTGTCTGCAGGACAATGCAATGTCTGCGATGTCTGCTCCTCTGACAATGCCTTTCCTTTTTCCAAGAGTTGCCGAACCATTTTCAGTGCTTTAAACCAGGACAAAGAGCAGAGCAATGGATTGAAAATAGACCAAAGTGTAAGCTGCCACCCAAAGCATTTCATAATTTACTGCTCCAGGCTGATTGCTGCCTCTGCACGTGATGCAAGTGGGCACGGCCTCGTCCCAGCACGGTGTGCCTGCAGGAGGATGCTCCCTGCTCCAGGGCAACGTGGAGCTTCCAAATCCCTTCCAAATCTCAGGAGCTGCAGCACCTACCTGCCTACTCAGCCCCACCATGCTGCCTCCTCTCTGCTGCTCTTTGCCTGCTCACTGCCTAGCCCCAGGCAATAGCAGCAGGTCACGAAGGGCAGCTCAGGGACCTTCTGGAGTTCACTTTACCCTGAACTCTTACAGACAGTCCCTTTTGAATTAATTATCACAGCCCACCCAGCCACTAACAGCCCTGAGCAGAGGAGGAGAGTGGCAGCAGCAGCACTCAGCTGTTTGGTGCTATTTTTTTTCCTGAAAATGAGTTCAAATGGTTAATCTTTGCCCTACATTTTTCTTTTAATCTGCTTTTGTGTTGACTCTAATCCTCATCACTGCCATCCTTCTGAAACGGAACGCTTGGCTCAGGCTGCTCTGCCTGTCTGTCTTGGAAAACAAATCTGTAGTGAGAAGGCAGAAGCACCTGAGAACGTAATGCAGTTTCTGGAGAGCATTCAGCACACTCAACTGCCCCAGTGGGAATCAGAGGCCACTGTGCTATATTTCTGAACCTAAAATAATAGGTTTGCAGTCTCAGGTATATTTCAAATGAAAACCAAAGCAGTTGCCTATTTCCAAAGACGTCATCCTGCTGAGCAAGTGCAGCAGTGATGCACAGCCTGGGGTCCCAGTCTCTGTGCTGGAGCCAGGGGGCTGGTGCTGATCTGCTTCTGTACTGTCCCCATCACCCCTGAGAGGCACCTCTGGGGAAGGAAAAGCCTTTCCCACAGGGATACCTCAGAGAGACCAAGGGGACAGTGAAGAAGTCAGAAACAACAATGCCAGGACAGCAGGCAAGGCTCCAGAGGGCCACAGTGGGGAAAAGCTACTCTACTCTCCTCCTGCAAACAGCCCCCCTGATAATGACACTCAAATGTCAGCAAAGTCTCCTTAAAACCACCCAGGTAGTTTAGGGCAGCCCAGGGGTTGCCCCTATCTCTCCCAGCTCACCCAGGAGGGCAGAGCTCCTCTGGTCCTGTATGGTTGTCCCTGAGTCACACTGGGAAGGGGACATCACCTGTGCAGTGGGCTCATTTCAGCCCACACACCCCCCAAGTCTGATTTAGGCAGGAGAAGCCCGCTGTCTTGCCTGCCTGAAGAGGCTGTAGATGAAACCATTAAAACAATGAAACAGAACAGCAAAAGCTCAGAAAGGATGGAGGAAATTAGCCAATTTTATCAGTGCAGACATTTCTTTGTTTCCCAGGAACCTGGGAGAATGAGAGGCTGGAAGACAAGGAGTAATTAGCTATGGCTGAATTATTGATGAGAGCAGCAGCACAAGTTGGAATGAGTTCCGGAGGTGGCAGAAGGCTGGGCGACTGTCACTGCTGCAGGGGTGGCAGGAGGGGAGTGTGACACTGCTCAGAGGGGTTGGGGGTGCAGGCAGGGCCCCGAAGCTCGCCCTGCAGCCTGGCACTCTCCTGCTCCGTGTCCTGTGTGAGCACCCAGGGCGCAGCAGGAGCTTTCCTGCCCCGGGTGTCCGTGAGCAGCCGGCTCCCCCACGCCGTGGCCGCCCCAGCGCTCACCTGAGCAGTGCTTCTGCAAGCGGAGGATCTCCAGGTGCAGGTCATGGAGCAGCTCCATCTGCTCCTTCTTCAGGAAGGCGATGTGCCGCTGCACGCTCTGGATCTGGTGCTCCAGGGACACGGTCTCCATCGCAACCAAATTCACCGTCCAGGTCTGCGGGGAGTGGAGAGGGCTGGTGAGCAAACGTGCAGCACAGTGCTGGGCTTGCCAGCCCCGGCCCTGGAGCCCTTGTGAGGGCAGAGCCTGGGGTGCAGGGTGGTGCTTTCTCTCCTCGACCCTCTCCCCGGGGACTGTGGCTGTGGGAAAAGCAGCCCTGCTCAGCCAGTCCCCAGGGAATGGCCTCAGCCCTCTCACCTTCCAGCACTCCTGGGGCCAGCTCCCTTCCTGCCTGCTCTGAGACTGCTCAGGCAGAAAATCCTGCTGCATGAGCCCTGGCATCACAGCATGCAATGTCTGTTCTGAATTTGGCCCTAGGAAATACTTTATCACTGGGTAGGCTGCATCTGGGACAGGATTGCTCCCTGTCGTCCCCAGGTGGGAGTTGCACCAGAGATGATTTTGGCTGTCTCTTGACAAGCCCCACATTGCACAGCAGCCACTGCAGCGAGCGATCCAGCACATGAAAAATACAATATGCTCTGTCTAACCCGATCAGCACTGCGTGGCTGGGAGAGTCATGTTGCCTTCCAGGAGAAGGAACATCTTCCCTGGTAATTTGTCTGGCAGACCAGAGCTGCTGGCAGGCTGTGCCAGGCACTCGAGCTGGGCTGGGGGTCCATCCCCACGCCATCAGTGACCTTGGAAAAGCAGCTGCAAAAACCACCCACCTGTGCTGCTGCACAGAGAGATAAAAATAACCCCTGAAAGAACCTTTTATCTCAGGAAATACCATTTTGTGGTGCGTGGAATCTGTCCTTGCTCCCCATACACAGCCCAGAAGCAGAGAAGCTGCAGCAAATCAAGGTAACCTGGCAGTGCTGGGTGAGTGGCTGGACTCAATGACCCAATGACCTGAGAGGCTTTTCTAACCTAAATGATTCTTTAAGGAGAGGCTGTGCTACAAGCCTGAGGCACGGAGTGCATCATCCTGTCCCTGGGCAGCTGCTTCCCGCATCTGACTCCAGTTTTCTCTCTACAGAAACTGCAGAACCAACCGAGTGCTGTGGCTCGCTGTTCCAGCACCCCTGGCATGGTCACATGGGGCATTTTGCAATTCCTGCAACATGAACGCATTTAAGATCAATCCCACAGTAAATGGTGTTGGCAATGCCCCAAGGTCAAAGCTTTGTTCCAGCCAAAGGCTCTGCAGATTTGAGACAACTCTACAGTCGGTTCTCCCTGTTCTGTATGTGATGAGGTGGGGGGTGCAGGCTGCCTGGGGACAGCCAGCCTGCTGGTACAGAAATGACCCAAAGTGTGTTGTCCTGTAGCTGTCCTTACAGAAGGTGTCACACCCAGCTGTGCCAGGCCATCCTCCTTGGAGGGCCATATGTCCTGGTGCCAGTGCAAGAGCCGTGGGAGTTATCTGGCATCTGCCAGAGAGCAGGAATGCAAACCACACCACAGCTACATCCTCCTGCCAGCCCTGGCCGTGGTGGGCTGAGCTTCTTGATGGGAGTTGTGGCACCTCATCTCAGAAAACATCAGAAAGTAGGTTGGCCAAAGCCCAGGGGACACGTACTGCTATTTTCAAGCACTTTGTTCTGTCTAGTTGAAATGTCTTTAGTAAAAATGGCTACAAATTTCCCATTTAACTTTCCCTTTTCCCCTTAAATAGGAAATTGCTCCTTTTTTTTTTTTTTCTAAACCAATGAAAATGTTTTCCTTTAAAAACAGTTGATAGATTTCAAGCTGCAAAGAAAGTAAAAGAAAAAAAAAACTGGAATTGAGATTATTTGTTGTCTCTGATTTGGAAGCAAGAAGCATTCGTAATTTACCTGTATGTGTGGGAAAAGAAGTCTGTCTAGAATTGTGATGGGAAATCCCCAGTGGGTTTGAATCAGCTTTGCCTGTCCAACATAACTTTCACGTTTTTCCTTGAGAAACAGCTCTCAGCTTATGGCAGGAGCCTCTGAAGTCCCACATGAGGGAGCGAGCACCTTGTTTTGTGTGGCCATGAACCTCCCACTCTGATCCCTCCCTTGCTGCTGCAGCTGTTCCTTCTCCTTTCCAGACCAGTTCTAAGATGCCAAGGCAACTGGTGGTGGGAGCTCTCACAGTGACCGTGTGCTCTGGGATTTTGACGAGTTAGGTATGAGGTTACAACCCTAGAAACGATGCCATTCATAACAAAAGCCAAGAGTGAGTGATAGTAGTCCCTCTTTAGCTTGAAGAATGCTCTGTGCCCTTGTGCTTCTGCGAGCTGCACGTGTGCACACACAGCAGCAGAGGAGGCAGCAGTGCGCTGAGCTTTGCCCTGTTCGGAGGTGACGCCTCCACCTGGGCTGGCCCCTGCTCCCCACAGAGCTCTGGCTGCGCAGTTCTCTCCAGTTTTGGAGACTGGACATCCACGGGGCTTTGCTCCCCCTCTGAGAGCTTTCCAGGAACAAGGCTCCCTTGCTGATCCTCCAAGGTTTTGAGCACAGAACTGATGAGGAGGCAGTGGGCTCAGCCCCCTGCATTTCCCCACATGGAGTGACCGTGGAGCTCAGCCTTTCTGTGCACCTGCCTCTGAACCCCTTTTTTTCCAACACTCCCTGTCCTTTCACTATGCAACCATGACCTTTGGCACAAGCATATTGGGAGTCTTGATCTCAGCTGCTTCTTTCAAAGTACTGGTGGAAAACCATGGTGAGATTTACAATTTCATCCTAATTTATCAAATTCTTATTTCACAAGCCAAAATGAAGGAGGCTCTTGGAGCAGCTACAATGACCAATTCAGTCACAAGTTCTGATTTCCTTTGCACAGATAGGTTGGTTGAGAATTTGCTTCCAGGGCAAAACTCTGCCTAAGGCTGCTGTTCAATGTAAACCAGAATCGCCAAAGTTTGACCCAAGAAAACCCTCCATCCCAACGATGCATCTGAAAGGGAGATGCGGTATTGCACATCCACGTACACGCACTGTCACACCATGGTCTGGCCCTTATCTCTGTGGTTATTATTCCCCATAAATGAAAAACTAGCTGGGAGTCAGAGGGCATGAGGTTTGCAGGAGCAGGTCGATATTTTGTCCTACTGTGGCTGCCAGCAACCCCTTCTCCATCCCTTTGAAACATACGCAGGAATAAACACGGATACACACTAGAAATCCATAGTGCTTGGTATTTTACAGCTCAAAGAATATAAAGATAAACTGCAGCAATGCCACTAAGCTAGTGTATCCTTAAATGTAGGGAAATCAGGCAAGCAGGAAGCTCAGAAACTTGCAGAAGGTCACAGAGGCAGTGGCGACGCCAGGAATAGAAACCAGAGGTGAAATCCCGGCCTTGGAAAAGTCAGTGGGAAACCTTCCCTGATCTCAGCAGAGGCAGAATTACACTTGGAGGGCTGTTTGCTATTCACTATCTGTCAGTATCTATTTACAGATAAAATCAATACAGATGGCGATTATAAATTATCGTGTTTCTCGCAATTCTCTGAGCACAAGCGCCTGAGGAACAGCCCCGGTGAGGCTTGCCGGGGGGCTGCGGATGCTGAAGGCAAGGCCGTGCTTTCTCCTCCCGGCTCCGGGGGAATTCGCTGGGATCCAGCTCCGCTCCGGGAGCGGAACCGGGCCGGTCCTTCCGCGGGGGGACCCGCGGTGCCGCCCGCAGCAGCGGCGCTGCCCGGCCCCGGTGCCGGTCCTGGTCCCGGTCCTGGTCCCGGTGCCGGCAGAGCCCGGCTCGGCTCGGCTCGGGGCCCTGGGGGCCGGGGCGCGGCGCTGCCGCGGGGTCACGAACCGGGACAAGCAGCTCCTCGAACGGGCACGGCGGGGCTGCGGGCAACTCGTGCGGGGCCGAGCCCGCACCCCGGCCCCGCGCCCGGCCCGCACCCCCGGCCCCGCGCCCGCCCGCCCCGCGGCCGGACCTTACCTGAGGGGAGCGCCGGGGCCCCGCGGGCCGCCCGCTGGGCGTCATGGGCCGGGCCGGGCCGGGCCGGGCCGGGCCGGGGCCGCGGCGGCTCCCGCGCTGCCCGCGCTGCCTGCGGCGGCCCCGCCTCGCCCGGCCCGGCCCCGCCGCCCGTAAACAGGCGGCAACGTGACCGGAACTGGGGAGCTCCGCCGGGGCGGGCGGCGGGGGGACACAGCCGGGCCGGGGGCCGGGGCCGGGGCCGGGGCCGGGGCCGGGACCGCGCCCCGCGGCCGGGACACCCGCATCGGGGCTGCGGCGCCGCTCCCCGAACCCCTCGGTGAAGCGGGGCTCGGCTCCCCGCCGCCCCCGGGGCCCCTCCCGCTGCTCGGGAGCCTCTCTGCGCTGGGCCCCGCTCCTCGGGCTCGGGGTCCCGCTCCCCGGGTCCCTCTGTCCCGCTCCCCGGGTCCCTCTGTCCCGCTCTCCGTCCCCGGGGCTCCCCGGCCGCCGCTGCCGCCGCTGTCCGCGGTGCTGAACCCGAGCCCGGAGCTGCCCCGGAGGGTTCGCTCAGCCCCGAGCTGGGCCCCCCGCGCAGCCCCGGGCTCGGTCCGTGCGGTGGCGGCGTGTCCCGGGGGGCTGCGGTGCCACCGCCGCTCAGGGGATCCAGCCAAAGGGGGCCGGCACCGGGCAAACAGCAAAGCTGTGCTCAGGGAGATGGTGAGAAAAAACTTGTTTACTCAAGTGGTTACTGATTTTTCATGCCTTTTGTTTGTGGTGCCCAGACCAGCTGGGGCTTCACATTCAAGGATGACTCAATCCTCTGCGCCGCTGTTCCGGCAGGGAGCCTGGGGTGCGGTGGCCTGTTCCATGCTGCATGGTGGCGGCACCGGGAAATGGTAGCGTCCTCCGTCAGCTGACAGCCTGCTGATTCCTGTTCCCTCAAACCCAAATGTGCCGGAGAGTGCAGCGCTCCTGCTCCGATGCTGAGCTGTGCTGCCGTCTCCCCGTTAAAGCTGCTGCCATCCTGCACATCCCACTGTACACACACAGGAGCTGTAGGGGAGCTCACAGAGCATGGTCTGTGGTATCATTCTGCCATCCCACATCCTTCCCTCGCCTTGAATGCTTCCAGGCTTTGGCTGAGTGTTGGTGCAAGGCCGTGCTGTGCCCAATAGACTGCCCTGTGCCTGCAGCAAAGAACATGCTCCAGGTGTGATACAGAAGGTTTGGAACATCTGCACAGTACTAGCCAAGGACTGCAACCTCACCTGATGCACAGCAGTGGGGTCCAGCCTGGCCTGTTGTTTCTGGTAGCAGAGAAAGGCTGGGCTTGATGTTAAGGCTCATCCGTGGAGGTTAAGTTTAGTTCACACAAAGAAAAATCGTTAAATCATGAGAGAAGATGAGCAGTGGGGTCTGGAGGTCTGTACATGCACACAAAGAAGCTCATTTATGATGTTATTCAAACAGATCTCCTTGCAGTTTCATACAGCACAACAGAGAGCTTCAGGGCCTCCCCATGCTCACCCAGCCATGCCGAATCCTACGTGGTCCTCCTCTCAACCTGCGTTCTCTGAAAAATGAGTTCTTGAAACAAGAAGTTGTTAAGAGGTGACAGATGCCTGTGTGGAGGGGGAGAGTGCAGCCTTTCCTGTTCAGAGCAGCACTGTCCCCTGTGGAGCCCCTCTGACCCACTCGTGACCCTCAGGCCAGCGTTTGCCAACGTGTCACTTGTCCCTCCCAGGGCACTGTGCCATGTTTGGGGTGTGTGGGTGTTTTTAATGTCTCCCTGTGTCTTCCCCTAACTTGTGTGCTAACTTGGGTAGCAGTGAGCTATAGACGGGAGGTGGCGGGAGGAGAGACAGGGAATGTCTGAGTGCATCATGTTTCACAAGGTTTGTACAGTTTTCATTGATTTTCCACTGGATAAAAGACAAGCCTGCCAACAGTCAAGGTCAGGCACTGAGGGACGGAGAGCTGCTCTGTAAATGAGGTCATCGCTCGGGGATGCAGCCAGCCGGGCGGGACAGCAGCAGAGCGCAGCATCCCCTGCACCCAGCACGGCACGGGGAATGTCGGCTCCTCCACAGCGGCCACCCGGCACCTTGGGGCCGCTCGGGTGCGCGCAGGCTGCTCATGGTGCCCATCACCAGCTCCACAATTAACTGGTGTCACTGGCAGCTTTCTTGAGCAGGGCATGACATGGCAGTCCCTTTGCTGATGCTTCCAGCCACCGTGATGTCCTGTGCTGCAATTGTGCTGCAACTCTTCCCCACTCGCTGCTTGCTCCGAGAGACAGCAGCTCCTTCTCGAACACGTTTGAGGGTACAATGTAGTGAGGCAAAAATGGCAGGAATACGGATTCAGGAGGAACTGGGGGGTCCCTGCTGCCACCTCAGATGCGGGACTGAGCTCCAGAGGCTGCTGGGCAGAGGCAGTTAGCTCCTTGCCTGTTGTGCCCTGCTGGGAGACACCTCAGCCTTGTGCCTTGGCGACAGCAGTGCCAGCCGCTGCTCACGGTGACCTGCGGGACAGCAGGCGTGGGGACACCCACCAAGCGCCCCAGCTGCGGCTTCTGTCGCAGCAAAGCGGCTTTTCCCCTGGTTCGGGGCTGGTGGAGATTGTGGGGGTGCAGGATGGGGAGTGTGGGGATGTAGGGATGAAGTGTAGGGGATGCGCAGACGGGATGAGAGATGCGGGCACTGCGGATGGCGCTGCAGGCAGCAGCTCTTCGAGCGGGGCTGGGCTCCGGCGCTGCCGCTGCTGCTGCTCCGTGCCGGCACTGACCTCTAGTGGCACCGGCACCGGCACCGGCACCGGCACCGTGGGGACGGCGGTACCGGCTGCGGTAAGGATAAAGTGGTACCGGCACCAGCACCGGTACAGGCAGCACCCGTGCGGCCGTGTGTGCTTGTGTCTCTGTCTATGTGTGTGTGCATGTGTTTGTGTGTACGAGCGTGTGTGTAGCTCTGTGTGTGTGTGTGTGTTATCTGTGTGCATGTGTGTATGTGTGTGTTATCTGTGTCTGTGTATCTGTGTGTGTTACTGTGTGTGTGTGTTATCTGTGTCTGTGTTTGTGTATCTGTGTGTGTTACCTGTGTGTGTGTGTGTTATCTGTGTGCATGTGTGTATTTGTGTGTGTTATCTGTGTCTGTGTATCTGTGTGTGTTACCTGTGTGTGTGTGTGTTATCTGTGTCTGTGCATGTGTGTATGTGTGTGTTATTTGTGTGCATGTGTGTATGTGTGTGTTATCTGTGTGCATGTGTGTATGTGTGTGTTATCTGTGTTTGTGTATCTGTGTGTGTTACCTCTGTGTGTGTGTTATCAGTGTCTGTGCATGTGTGTATGTGTGTGTTATCTGTGTGCATGTGTATATGTGTGTGTTATCTGTGTGCATGTGTGTATGTGTGTGTTATCTGTGTCTGTGTATCTGTGTGTGTTACCTGTGTGTGTGTGTTATCAGTGTCTGTGCATGTGTGTATGTGTGTGTTATCTGTGTGCATGTGTGTATGTGTGTGTTATCTGTGTTTGTGTATCTGTGTGTGTTACCTCTGTGTGTGTGTTATCAGTGTCTGTGCATGTGTGTATGTGTGTGTTATCTCTGTGTGTGTTACCTGTGTGTGTATGTGTGTGTTATCTGTGTGCATGTGTGTATGTGTGTGTTATCTGTGTGCATGTGTGTATGTGTGTGTTATCTGTGTTTGTGTATCTGTGTGTGTTACCTGTGTGTGTGTGTTATCAGTGTCTGTGCATGTGTGTATGTGTGTGTTATCTGTGTGCATGTGTGTATGTGTGTGTTATCTGTGTCTGTGCATGTGTGTGTGTGTGTTATCTGTGTTTGTGTATCTGTGTGTGTTACCTGTGTGTGTGTGTGTTATCTGTGTCTGTGCATGTGTATACCTGTGTGTTATCTGTGTTTGTGTATCTGTGTGTGTTACCTGTGTGTGTCTGTGTGTGTTATCTGTGTGCATGTGTGTATTTGTGTGTGTTATCTGTGTTTGTGTATCTGTGTGTGTTACCTGTGTGTGTCTGTGTGTGTTATCTGTGTGCATGTGTGTATTTGTGTGTGTTATCTGTGTTTGTGTATCTGTGTGTGTTACCTGTGTGTGTGTGTGTTATCCGTGTC
Organism: Catharus ustulatus; assembly: GCF_009819885.2. Classification (NCBI taxonomy): domain Eukaryota; kingdom Metazoa; phylum Chordata; class Aves; order Passeriformes; family Turdidae; genus Catharus; species Catharus ustulatus. Next base: position 415,587 of record NC_046242.1, on the reverse strand, counting down.
TGTGCATGTGTGTATGTGTGTGTTATCTGTGTCTGTGTATCTGTGTGTGTTACCTGTGTCTGTGTGTGTTATCTGTGTCTGTGCATGTGTATACCTGTGTGTTATCTGTGTTTTGTGTATCTGTGCCATTCCAGGCTGCGTTCTCCCTGTGGCCACACTGGACACTCCGCAGCGGTGCTGGGCAGAGACCAAACATCTGATTCCCAGTGGGAGCTGCATCCCACATGCACTGCAGTTAGCCTGAACCCTGTGCCCTTCCAGGGTGCCTGTGGGGCTGCTTTGAGACCAGAGCTTTCTCCATCCCCCCGCCAACCCCAAGTTAATTATTAGGGGGATTTTTGCATTTAATTTATAAATGAGTTTAACTTTGCCTCGGATATTAGTTTTCAACCTAATTGAAATGTAGTGTATGTATGCTTTCTAATTGCTTTGAAGAGCCTAATAAGAAGCTCCTTAAAGTCTATAGGCTAAAAGCTGGAGGGTTTTAATAAATTTAACATTAGCTTAACATTTCCACAGGGATTAGAAAATATCTACTCATAAGGATATTTGCTTGAGCTAAGCAATGCAATTTGTTCGTCTGCGTTAGTGCATATGTGATGTGTGAACAGTCCAATTTTTAATTTTTCTCATGCTTTAAAAGCTTTTTTTCATTGAAAGTTACTTTTATTTTTAAATCTGTGTAAAAACTGTTGTGCTGAAGCAGGCGTGGGTCAGCTCTGGGAGCTGGAGGGCGAGTTTTGGGGACTCCCCTGCTCCCTCCTGGGCCTCTCTCTCATCCCATCACTGCTTCCCTGCCCTTGGCCGCAGGGGCTGGAGGGGAGCTGAGGCGGTGGCAGTGCCCTGGGGGCAGCCAGGGCTCAGCTGGGGCAGTGAGGGGTGGGAGCAGCAGCCCCAGCTCGGCTGTTTTCCTGAGCTCTCTCCGTTTACGAGTGTGAAGTTCATTGCAGCTCTCGGCTCTGCAGAGCGCGGCATCCCTGAGCCCAGCCGTGTACCAGGGATTTCCTGGCCACCGTTTCAGCCAGCACCACACGGGAGGGCAGCTCCTACGGGGCATCCCGTCCACCAGCTGCCCACCTGGCACACGGATATGTTCTCTCTGGGCAGGTTGCTCTCTCCAGCCTTCAGCCCTAAACGTGCAGGAGATGACAGTCCCTCGGAGCACAGGTCACTGCCCAGATTTGGGAGACCCTTCTCTGAATTCCCTTTCTGTGGCCCGGGCAAGACACAGCCACTCCATCGAGCATGGCTCAGCAACCTCTGCTCCCCAGCTGCGGGGAAGCATCAATGCCCTTCAGATGCGAGGCAGGACTTGAGAATTACCAATAAAAGGAATTTATTTGAGTAATTAGCGCTACTTACTTTAAATGAAGCTGCTAGCTTGTGGATGCAGCACCTGAGCTGTGAAATTAAGTTCTCAAAGATGAGCAAAGTGAGGATTTAGGGCCAGAACACCACTTTTGGGAAGCACCTTTCAGTGTGGTTTAAAGCTCCTGGAAGTAATACCTGACTGCATGTGTGTTTTGCGTCCTGAGCCCCCTGCAGCGCCCAGGGGCTCTGGGAGGGAAACTCCGGCTCGGGCAGGTTTTACTTTGAATTTATGGGAGAACAGTTCTGCCGGCTCTGCCAGGTGGGTTGGGCAGTGCTCTTACGGCGGGCAAGGACCGTGACAGAGCCAGGGGCGGGTCCGGCCCCCGGACCGTGCAGGTGTGGGCTCCCTGCGTGAGGGATTGGGTGAGTGGGGGGCTTGGGCAGGGCCAGGATGCCCGGACCCCGTTCTGGGGTTTCTTTCCCCGCTGGTGTCCCCGAGGCACTTTGGGATGCTCAGCGCGGACTTGCTCGGAGTGTTTCCAAGGCTGGGAAATGTTGGTTTCTCTGGATCCCCGGGGTCCGCAGAGGGGTCCGGGGGTGCCGTGTGCCCCTCGGGGCTGTCCCGCCGGGGGAATTGCGTAACGCTTTACATAACCGGGCAGAGCGGTGCGGCCCCCCCGCACCTGCCCGGGCCAGGCCCCCCCGGCGCCCCCGGGACCGGAGGGGGCGGGAGCGCAGGAACCGGCGCAGGAACCGGCACAGGAACCGGCACAGGAACCGGCGCAGGGACCGGCGCAGCCGCCCCAGCCCCGGGGCCGGTGCTGAGGAGCCGCCGCCGCCTCCGCCGGCTCCGAGCGGGGTGTGCGGGTCCCCCTCGCCCGGCGGGACCCCCGGGATGGCCTCGGGCAAGGCGGCGGGGGAGCGGCGGTGGGAGCTGGTGCGCTGGTGGAGTGCGGCGGGCCCGGGGGTCGCGGCGTTCTCGGCGAGGGGGGACCCGAGCGGGAGAGCGGCTGGGCTCGGCTTGCGGATGGGTCTGGGCTCTGCCGCGGGGGATGCTCCCAGCCCGGGAGGGATGTTCCTGCATCCCGGATAGGGCTGAGGGGACACGGACATCGCCCTGGGTCTGGGACGCTGCGGGAATGCTCGAGGGGCGCCGCGGGTCCCGGCAGGAGCGGGGGGATCCCGGCAAGGACGCAGGAACGGGGGGAGATCCCGGCAGGAGCGGGGGGATCATCCCGGCTGGAGCAGGGGGTGATGCCGGCTGGAGCGGGGGGTGATGCCGGCAGGAGCGGGGGGATCATCCCGGCTGGAGCGGGGGAGATCCCGGCTGGAGCGGGGGGGTCTCGGCGGGGCTGCTGCTCCAGCCGGGGGGACACGCGGGGGTGCAGGGTGGGAACGGGTCCGTGCTGGGAAGGGGACCGCTGGCAGACGTACAAGAGCCGGATCCCGAAGAGTTTTTGCTCTCGGGAAAGGGTCCTGCCCGCTGAGGAGGAAGCGTGGGAGTGGCGGCGGGCCGGGGATGCCGAGGTCTCCTCGCCGAGGTTTTCTCGTTCCGGGGGAGTCCCCGGGACTCGCGTGGCGTGCTGAGAGTGCTCCCATCTCTGGCGAGCGGGGACGGGGCTTGGAACAGGGCACTGTCTGTGCCCGGAGCGGCCGGGACGGGCTGACATTGAGAACAAGCTTTGTCTGTGTTCTTTTATGTTGAATTGTGCAGTTTGTGACGTCCGAGGCTTGTGACTTTTGAGCAGGGTGCTGCGGCGATGCCAGGCTGTGGCTGGATGGCCCCGCTGATGGAAGCGCTGGTCCCTGGGCCAGCGCCCCAGCTGTGGGTGGGAGCCCCTCAAGTAGGCACAGTGAGAGTCACTGAAGCTTTTTCTTTCCTCTCTCCCTCCCTTTCCCCCTCCTTGCAGCCAAGGACACTTTTCCCTCACACGTTTGGACAAACTGCTATAGCAGCTGCGTGGCCTGGTTGTTCTGCACTCTCACTGCCTCACCCCCTCCCAAGGGACCCCCTGGCTGCCCTGCCCCTGCTCTGTGCAGGGCTATTCTACCATCTACCAGAGCTGCAGGGAGCATTGGCATTGCACTGTGCATGGCTGCTTTTACCCAGGAAATTGGCAGGTCACTCTGCGCTGGGGATGCTCAGGGAGCCTTTCAGGTTTCCTTTAGCTGCAGAGGGAAGTCACAGTTCCTGCACTGTCACTGCCCCCAGCCCCACGGGACCCCACAGCGCTGGGCTGAGGGGCTCAGGCAGGTCACAGAGCCCAGCAGCAGCAAGTGGGGAGCTCATGGCACTGTGGAACATCCCCCTGGCCCATCCTGACAGTGCGGGCACATCCCTGCATGAATGTTCAGAATGAACTTCTTGGAGCATCCATGTGCAGAGCAAGGGACAGGAGCTCTCTCCAGCTCTGCTGAGGCTCGTGGATGCTGCAGTTAGGTGTGTGTGTGTCTCCAATCAGTACTACAGGGGCTTTACCTTACTAATCACTTGCTGATGAACTTAATGTTCATAGGAGTGTGTGTGAAGTGCAGCTGGCTTCTGGGATGGAAGCAGGCAGGAGGATTTTGTCCAAAAACATGGAAACAACTACAGTTACCAGAATTTTGCTCACTTAGCAGGACACCTATACCCTTCTAATCAAATTCATAACCACAAATTCACTCGACTATTACTTGATAAGCCTCAACATCTGGCCTGGCATTTGAAGTGATGTTAGGAGGGCTTTAGCTCAGCCTTGGAGGCAGTGACAACCTGGGGATGGGTCTGGTCTGAGGGGGGATTGGGGGCAGGCTGTACCCCAAGACAACGGTGCTGAGCAGGGCAGAAGGGGGTGCTGCATTTCTGTCCCCTGGGGTTTTCCAGGGGTGTGTCCTGTGATGTTTTGGAAAGGTTTGTTCTTTGCTTTCCTGCACATGGTGGTTACAGGACCCCTGTGGATCTGGTCTGTGAGGGCTGGGGGCTGTGCTAGGGCTGTGTTGTGTGCAGGAGCTGTGCACAGGGGCTGTGTTGTGCACAGGGACTGTGTTGTGTGCAGAGATTGTGCACAGGGGGTGTGTTATGTGCAGGGGTTGTGTGTTGTGTGCAGGGCTGTGTTGTGTGCAGAGATTGTGCACAGGGGGTGTGTTATGTGCAGGGGTTCTGTGTTGTGTGCAGGGCTGCAGCTGGCAGTGGCCCCACAGATTCCATGGAGGTGCAGGGCCCCCTCCCTGGGCTCGGTCTCAAGGGATGCCGTGTCCCAGACAGGGCTGTGTGCCCGTGGGTGTGTGTGCTGGTGGGCAGTGAGGCTGGGGGTGGCACAGGGGTGCAGGCAGACGGGCTGTGAGGTGATTTTCTGCCCCCACCGAGGAGCGTGGTGCTGCAGGATGCGCGGCTCTGAGCGGCACTGCCGAGCCAGCCGCTCCTGCAGCCTGCTGCTCCCTCCCCGCAATCCAGTGCTGATGAATATTTCAGTCTCTCCCGGTGTTATTTTTAGGTACGTGCGAGAAGGCCGCTTTCGCATTGAGGAGAGGACACTGACGGCTTTCCAGTGGCTCTACTCGCCCCAGCAGCACCGCATTGTCAGCCGGGCAGACCTGGGCTCCCCCAGCAGGTAAGGGGGGCTGGGGGAGCACTGCACACACCCTGGGCTTGCTCTTTCACAAACCCTTGTGGTTTTGACACGGGTCTCTAGAGCCCCAGCCTGTCTGGGAGCCCTGTGGTACATGAGCATCTTGGGCTTTGCTTTAAAATAAAGTTCCAGGGGCGGCAAACACCTTGCAAGTGCTATTCAGTTTAAAGCAGTGGAAAGGACAGATTACCACCTGCCTGCCCAAACTTTTCTTGTAATCCCCCCCATGCTTTTGGTTGAGGATCTGCTTTATGCATGCAGCACTTGGGATTTACTTAAAAAACAGATGGGAGGCAGGGGCTGTGTTTTCCCCAGCCATCAGTGGTCATTGGAAAATATCTGTTCTGACCCCCTGATTTTGTTTGGTGCTGAAACTCTCCCCTTGGGAGCCACATCCCAGGCATGTGCTGTGGCTGCCCTTGCTGATACACACGCGTCGCTGTCAGTTCCCATCCTGTGTTTGATGATAAAACACCATTAACATAAAAGCCTCGTGGGCCTCCAGACACAGAGAGCAGCATCTGTTCTCAGGCCTGGGCAGAGCTCTAGAACATGCCAGTCCCTGGGGGGCTGTGACACTGAAAGCTCTTCCCCCTCCTTTCAGCAGCAGTTTTGCTCCAAGAGCCCTCAAAGCCCTGAAGTATTTATCTGCCTGGATTGGCATGGGTGAGAGCACCAGCGGGAGGGTGGCTGCAGAGGAAGGAGGGCCCAAAAGACTCGGATTTCCCTGGAAAGGAAGGGGTGTGGGTGCTCCTCACGCAGAGCAAGCAGGGTGGGGATGGAGGGGGTGACAGTCACACCTGGAGGAGACTCCCAGGGGCGTGAGGGAGGTGCCAGCTGTTCTCAGCAGGACCCATGGCACACACACTGACTGCTTCCTGCCATGGGAATTCCTCTGCCTGCTGCTGGAGAGGCTTCCCAGACACTGGAATGGCTGTGCTGTTTATTGATTTTAACTAATTTTTACAAATTACTTTCAGAGGTTGTGTTAGCCTCACCCATGATGTGCATGTCTCATTTGGCACGTACAACTGAAATGTGTGTAACATCATTTATAATTAATGTTGAGTGCTGTTGGGGTTAATTTCACTTCATTAATTTGATTTCCTGAGGGGATCAGTTTCACTGGATTTGTCCAATTTCGCAGAGGAAAAGTTACGTGGAAGTTTCCCTCGGGAAGTTACCTGGAGCTGTGACCAGTTATCAGTGGTGTCTGTGACTCTGTCACTGGGATGCAATCTTTGTCTCCCAAAGAATCCCAAGTGTAAACTCTGGCTGGACGGGAGTGTAAAGTGTGAACGCGGGCCCTGCTGGGGCACGGGATGCTGCGGGCTGGGAGCGGGGATGCTGCGGGCAGGGCAGGGCAGGGCCGTCTGCCCCAGCTCCTGCTCGATGGGGTGGGAACGAGCTGACAGCCACGGCCAGGGCACGTTCCTGCCCCTTGGTCCCTCTAGACAGGGCAGGGCTGTGGGCAGGACAGGGCGGCGAGGGTCGGCTCTGTCCCCGCAGCCTGCGGGACCCGCACGGCCCCGCCTGGACCCGCCTGGACCCGCACGGCTCCGCACGGCCCCGCACCGCCCCCGGCCGCTCCGCACCGCCCCGCACCGCCCCGCGCGGGGCCGGCTCCGCCACCGAGGCGGGATCCGCGGGCGGCGAGCGGCGGGCACGGCGCGGGGCTGCGGGCTCCATCCTCGGTACGTACGGGCTGGGCAGCCCCGGGGGCCGGGGCCGGGGGCTGTGGGGAGCCCTGGGGCTGGGGGCGGTGGGTCTGGAGCCGTGTGTGGGAGGATGGTGAGGTGGGTGCCGGCACAGCCCCCAGACCATCGGAGGAGGCGATTTCCAGCAGCCCGCGCGGGGCTGTGCCCGCTGTCCCCGGGGGTCGCGGTGCTGGGATGCGGGGGCTTTGTCCTGCCTCCCCTGGGCACCCCCTCGGCTGGGGAGCCCCAGGTGTTTGCACAGAGGAGAAGAGAGGTCTGAGGCTCTCCGCCCGCCCCCGCCGGGCGATGCTCCCAGCCTGTCCGTGTGCGAGGCTGCAGCTCACCCCCGACGGGGCACGGCGCGATGTCTGCTCCCCAGGCTGAGCATTTCCCTTCTCCTGCTCATTCCCAGCGGCAGGGCGCCGGTGTGCCTGGCCTGGAGCTGCACAGGGCCGGGCAGGGCCGAGTGAAATTCGCATCCCTGGCGGATGCAGGCTGTGAGATGGATCCTGCCCGGTTCTGCCGTTTTCTGCACGCTCTAGGCTCTGCTGTTTTGTTTAAGAATGCTTGTTGTTTTAGTAGCAGAAGGGACATAACATCTGTCCACAAGGCACGATTTATTGGGGGTTGGAATCAGGCCAAAGAGTTTAAATTCAGATCCAACACGCAGTGTGATTGCAGGCAGCAGGCTCGCTCCTGCACACACCACGTTTCACAGATACTGCACTCTCCCCCTGCTGCCGGTTCCTCCCACTAGAGACGATAACCATAGCAGCAAAAATGCCTTTTTCTTTGCTTGTTTGTTTTATCATCCTCCTTTCCCTTCATCCCCAAGCATATCTGCATGGCAGTGAGGTGCTGAGGGCTGCTCAAAGAGCCCTCTGCTGCCGCTGCCTGCTGTCTACCTGGGCAGATGCTCTGGTGCTTGGTTGCTGCTGCTGTGGAAACAGGAACAGGACTTCAGCAGCAACAGGAGGACAGACATTTTTTCCAGGAGCTAAAACCAGCTCATTCTCCACAGACCGTTTTACAGTTTTGGGGAGGTAGATGAATCCCTGCTTGGAGTCAACATCTGCCTCCAAGCTGGATGCCAGGAAGACTGTTTCTTGACTGTGATTTGATTTCAGCGTGGCTCTTGCAAAACCCACCCAAAATGGTCGAAAAATGCAGGTGATGTTGGCAAGAGGTAGCAGGGTTTGGAAAAGGTCAAGCCCAAGCTCCACGTGCCTTGTTTGCAGTGTTCGGAGTGTCCAGAGGGGTTTGGCCTCAAACCTGAGCCCTGGCTGCTGAAGCCTGACCTTGTGCCAGCACAGCTCAGCCTCGGGCTGATCCCTGTGTGCTGCTGAGGCCAGGGGTGTCTGAGGGGAGCAGCCCCTGCCAGGGGAAGGTGCCAGGACACCGCTGGGTCAGTGCTCTGTGGGCATCACAGAATGGGTTGGGTCGGAGGGACTAAAGGTCATCCAGCTCCAAGCCCCCTCCTATGGACAGAAACACCTTCCACTGGACTTGACCATCTTGTGTAACATCTTCACAAACATTCTGAGTCTCTGTTAGGGGATTGGGGATTTTTGTCCCTTTATTTCCGTTATTAGGAAACTGTTCCAGAGACTGATTGTGCTGAAGATTAGAAACCTCCTAATTCCCAGCCAAAGCATGTTCAGGTCTCTCTCATTCCCAAGCTTTCATCCCGCCCACACGTTTTCCCAGCCCTGGTTTTCGGTTTAAGCTGTTCTTTTTCTGTCTCTCCTCAATTTCTTCATCGGCTGCAGCCACCCCCCTCTCCGTGTTTGTTGTGTGAATTGGGCCAAACGCTCTCCAGCTCCTGGCGCAGCTGCCAGTGCCAGCCTGCCGCTGGGAGCAGGTTTTTGTGGGAGGTTTGCCCCAGAGTGTCCTCCCTCCAGCCCTGCAGTGCTCCCGGTGTGGGATGTGCCGTGGATGTGCAGGTAGCCATGGTGACAGTGCCCAGGGACCTGCTCTGCTCCTCTGCTGCAGCAGGGATGCCAGCAGGCACACAGGGGAGCACGGTGGGGCCTGCCCTGCCTCTGGAGCACCCTGTGCACGGCATCCGCTGTGTGGATGACAGGGGAACCTTCCTGCTGGGTCCTGGGGAGGCAGAGAGCATGAGGATGGGAGCCTCTGCTGCTTCCCTGAAGCGTCCTCCCTCAGGCTCCACTGGCATGGGAAGGGGGGGTTGGAAGAGGTGAAGAAAACAGGCACAGAAAATCCATGTGCTTGAACAGGCTTTTCCTAGAGAGAGCCTTTTCATGGGAGAGGAGTTTCATGCCCTTGTTAGAAGGCAGGACTGTAAAATGAGTGGATTTGAGAAAACAAGCAACTCTGTACGTTAAATTCGCAGCAGGCTGAGAAGAATTCAGTGAGAGTTTCTGCGTGCAGGGCTGTGATGAGACATGATCTGTGTCCCTCTGCAGCCAAGAGCTGCTCCAGGTGCTGGTGAGAGGGACCAGCGGGGTTTGGGGGGCACGGGCAGCTGGCCAGCGTGGGTGCCAGGTTGTCAGCCAGCTCCTGTTGGTTTCCTGGGCTCCTCTCCACACCTGGGTGTAAAACCCCTCTGTGCCAACTGCCTGGGAAGTGATGCTCTGCAGGCCACATGTGGCTCCCTCCAGGACCTGTTTTTTCGCCATTTCCACAGAAATGAGCAGGAGTGATCAGATCACTTTGGACATAGGGAGGAGTCCATGAGCCATCAGTGGTTTCTGGAGAATGTGGAAGAGGAGCTGGAGTGTGGTTTGCAGCTCGAGCTTGGGCTCGGGAAGGTCTCTGTCTTTGCTGTCCTGTGTCTGCAGCTCTCCTCTGGGGTGACACACTGCTCCCCTCCCCAGCCCCTCGGCTCTGAAGCTGTTGAGCAGTGAAGAGCCACCCCTGAGAGCAAGCTGGGCTTTGTGGGAAGCTGCATTTAAGACATGGAGATTCTCTTTTCATTTCAGCAGTACCACAGAGGGAAGAAAATAGTGTTTAAAATATTCAGTGAAATGAGTCAGAGGTAATCTGGACACTGTTTTCCTTTGCTCTGTAGGTCAAGCTGATGATGTGCATGGCATGTTCTTCCTGCCAGGCAAAATCTAATATTTCTGGGTGCCCACAACCTTCTTTAGAATCATAATAGGAAGCTGAATGCCCTCAGAGCGCTGCAGACAATATTAAAGCACTAATGATGCAATCAGTCTCCAACCCCAGAGAGAAAGGGGAGAATTATGCTGCCCTTGATGGGCACAGTCCTGCTCTGAGGTGTCACCTGCAGTGTGGCACTGTTCCCCACAGGCAGGGGCTGCTTGCCAGGCTGGGTCAGAGCAGTGGGATCCTGGTTCTGGCAGAGGCCCCTGGGAGATGTTAATTTAGGCTGGTGCAGATGGCACCGAGGAGTCGTCCTCCCCCAGGGTTTTGTTCCCTAATTTTGGCTGCTCGGTTATGATTTGCCTGTGGCTCCTCTGAAAGGAGGAAGGTTTTTTTTTTTCCTTTTTGTTTTTGAGCCTGTGTGAAATACCTCAGGGGGAAGAGGGGAAGTGAGAAGATGCCATTGCAGAGGCTATTTCTGGAGGCCCTGCGAGGGAGATGGGGCTGGGCAGGAGCTGCTGCAGGACGCGAGCGAGGGAGGCTGGCGGCCTCGGGGGAGCTGAGGTTGGGTCCTTGGTGTATTTTTAACCTTTGCCTGGTTCAAATGCAGTTTGTCACCTGGATCTGGGGTGGCAGATGTGGCCCTGGGGGGCTGCCAGCTGTGTGGGGATGGGGAGCAGGAAGAGCTCCCCTTCCACCACTGCCAGCCACGAGGATCCCCAGGTGCTGGAGAGGGGTGTGCTTGTGCAGGGCTGTCCCAGGCTGTCCTGGACAGCAGGAAATGGAGATGTTTCCCTGTGGCATCCCAGGGTCCTGCCCTCCTGTGCTCTGAAATCCTGGGGCAGGTGTGGGGTTGCTCTGTGCTTTAGCATGACAGGAGGCAGAGCTGCAGGAGTGATTATGAGCTACAGACTGGGGTGACCTCCAGGCAAAGGGGAGCCAGGCCCTGCCTTGCTGTGCATGTCCCTGTCACCCTTCCTGCTCCCATGTCACCTCCTGCAGCCACCAGCTCACCCAGGGCCGAAGCAGCAGAACAAGATGCAGCAGATGGTGCTGCAAGTGGACAGATCCAAAGCTGGACATTTCTCTGGGACTCTCCAGTTTGTTCCTGGTATGGTTCCAGCTGAGGTCAGTGCTTCCCACAGCCCCTGCCACTGCCTGTCCCACACCTCTGCACGCAGAGCAGCACACTCTCATTCCAATGCCTGGCTGTAAGCAAAGCTTTTATTTTCAGACACGTTAATTGTGAGCAGCTCAGTAGAGGAGGGCAGAAATTGAGTGGGAGGAGTGTAAGGAAGACATGACCTGGGGGAAGATGAAGTGAGAGGATAACGTCACACTGCTGTAGATGCAGAGCTTTGACACAGATCATGCAGGCCAGGAGCAAATGTGCTCCAAGCAAATAACTGCTCCAGATATTTTGTAGTACCTGAATTATGACTTCAAAGCCTACAGCTTTTTTTTTTTTCCTTTTCTTTGTAATGTCCTGAAGAGCTCTAAAATTCAAAGAATTTCCATAGTTTCATCCCTTTAAGGCAGTGGGCAGAAAGGTAGGAGTTGGAATAGCTGGATTTCAGTCCAGGTTTTTTCCCTGGAGTTGAGTGATTTTTCTCTCCAGCTCCCCACATCTTCTCTCTCCCCACCCCTCTCTTTCACACATCAGACAGAATTCAAATGTCTCTCAATTTAAAGCTTTTGGGTGCTTGGATGAGAATGCTGGGCTAGAGTTCCTCTGACCCAGGAGCCAGCACTGCGTGGAGTGCCAGGGCAAGGGGATGCTGTGAGTCTGCAGCTGGCATGGGCTTGGAGCACGGGGTGGGAGGTGAGTGATCTGGCTGGGCCTTGGCAGCCAGAGGCTCCTCCTGTGGCCATGGGACATGGGCTCCTGGATGCTGTGGGCACAGCAGAGGATGTGTGGCTGAGCACTCAGCCCCAGCACAGCCCTGCTCCCCCTGCCTCTCCACTGCCAAGGGTGCTCGGTGTTCCCACTCCTCCTCCTCCTCACCTGGACTGGGATCCCCTGGTGAAGCCCAGCTCTGAGGGGGTGCAGGTGGTTGGTTTGGGGAGGTGAAAGGTGTGAGGACACCTGGGCACCAGGTACAGCCCCTGGGCACCACACTCAGCCTCTGGGCACCATCCACAACCGGGCTCACCTCCCCCGGGCTCTGCTGTGCCCTGCCGTGCCCGAAGCGTGTGCAGGGAGCAGCATTTGTGATGGATGGGAGCTCATACCCAGCTAGATGTCAGCATTTCCATTTCCATGGGGTGTCTGAAGCCTGGCTGTTAAAGGACAGCGGGGTTTGGGTGCTGGTCAGGCTGCAGATGCCAGTTCAGCCTCACAGAGCTGCTGGGGAACCAGGGGATAGAAAACCTGTGTGCCACAGACAGCTGCAGGGGAGCGAGTGGGAGATGCCGTGCTGGGCTCTGGGATGGTGGGATCTGTTGCCATGAGAGATGAAGTGATGGAGATTTTGCTCACTGAGGTTCGACGCCTTTAGCGGGGCACTGGAGGGGCGGGTGGGGGTTCCCACCAGGTACCAGGGAGCCAGCCTGGTGCTGTGACTGCAGCGCTAACATGTTGGGGACACACAGGAGGAGGCAGAACCACCGCGCTGCCACCAGTGACCCCTGTCCTGCCCCAGGACACGATGTTCGGGGTGACACGGTGTCCGTGGCTCAGCCCCGCTGCCCGCGCGGCACTGCCGGTGGTCCAGCCATTAGGAGAAATACGATATTTGCAGCGTGAGGTTGCGAAAAGCCTGTGGCCGAGAAAAGAAGAGGAAATGACTTTTTTTCGTGGTGTTGGTGTGCGCGTGTGCGTGCGCTGCCGCGCTGGGGGCGGCTGCCCGGGCCGCGCTGGGGTCCCGGCACAGACGGCTCCGGCCGTGCCCGCACCGCCGGCACTCCAACATGTTCCAGAGGAAGCGCAGCGTCTCCTTCGGCGGCTACGGCTGGTGGGTGCCTTCCCTTCCATTCCCTTCCCTTCCCTCGCTCGCTGCCCGGAGCCGTGCGAGGCTTGAGCGCTTTCCTTCCCCTCCTGCCCGGAGCGGTCCCGGGCGCTGAGAGCGGAGCCCTCCCTTCCCCCGGGCCGTGCCAGCCCCGGCGTGTGCCCGTCGGGAATCCTGGCACGGCTTCAGCCCGGCCGCACCTCGGGGGCACTGAGGGGGTCCCACGGGCACTGAGGGGGTCCCGCTGGCAGTGAGGGGGTCCCGCGGGCACTGAGGGGGTCCCGCTGGGGGCTCCTGTGGGCAGTCACCTGCAGGAGGGCAACCCCTGCACCTTTCTCTCGCTACTTTCCCTGCTCCTCCTGCACTCGGACAGCGATGCTTGCAGCAACCTTGGGCACCTTGGGGTGTGCAGCAAGCTCCCTCCTGGTGCAGGGCAGGTTCCCAGCACCACTGGCACCCCGAGGGTCATCCCTTCCTTGTCTGTCCTCAGCAGAGCACCGCACCCCGAGCTCAGTGGGACCCTGCTCCTGTCCCCTCTCAGAGCTGTTGATCTCTAGGGGAGCAGCTGAAGGAAACCCCGCCGTTCTCTCTCTCTGCCCTCTCTTCAGGTCTCCTCTCCGAGGTGTTTTGTGCCTGTTCCAAGTCTGTTGAGGTTGTGATGCTGTTCGGTGTTCGGGGCACAAGGCTGCTCTGCATGTCCGCAGTGGCCGCAGGGTGTGGGACTGGACAGTGGCTTTGGGGAGTGTGGTGTCGTGGGCTTGGAGCTGCCTGACAGCGGCTGGGGGAAATGCTGAGTAACCCTGAGGGCTGTGGGAGGGCAGAGGCTTTCGGAGGGTCCCCTGGGATGGGGCTCGAGGGAGTGCCTCGGCTGCGCTGGGTTTTCTTTACGTACAAAGGGGAAGGGAGCACTTGGACAGACTTGTGTGCAAATAAGTTTTGTGATACCTGAGCTCATTTTGTGGTGTCCATATCGCAGCTCTCGGACAGCTCTGCCCCGCGGTGGCTCTGGGGCCATCCCAGGGTGCTCCTGCTGCGGGGGAGCAGAGCCCCGACCCTCCCTGTCGGGGCATCCAGGGTCAGCCGGGCTTTGCTCTGTTTTTTTCTTGCTGTGCTTTGGCAGTTGCAGGGGAAAGAAAGCCGGAAAGTCACTCAGGAAAACGGGGTCTGCCAGCTGCACCGGCTCTTGGGGGCTGCGGCAGCTTTTGGGGTGCTGCAGTGCCGGGACAGCCCTTCCCTGGGCTTTAGCTGGAAAAGAAGGGACCTGCCCCAGCCCCGTACCCGTACCTGCATCTTCTCACGGTCCCGGCCGCCCCACCCTTCCTGTGGGGCTGCGAGGTGCCTGGGCACACCCAGCCGCCTCCTGCTGTGGCTGCACTCGCTATTTCCAGTTTCTGCTGGGTTGGAAATTGCTTTTTCTTTTTTTTTTTTTTTTTTTTTTCCCTTCTCCACCAGCTGCATGTGGAATAAGGGAGCCAGCGAGGTCCCGGAGCAGTGTGTTGGTGCTGGGGGCAGAGGTGGTGCCCCAGGCCGGCTGTAGGGATGCTCAGGGTGTGCAGAGCCCTTGTGAGAGCTGTCCCGGAGCTGGGGCTGCCCCGGGCCCGGAGCCCCAGGGCTCTGGGGTGTGGAGAGTTTCATTGTACCGCCTTTGGAGCAGGGCAGGGCAGGGCAGACAAACGGCTCTCACAGCCACACTGCATTGCGGTTTCCCAAACATGGGAGTTTATTTCCTGTGTGGGTTTCTTTTTTGTTTTGTTTTGTTTGTTTCTTTTTCTTCCCTTCTCGCTCTAAGAGGGCAAATAACAACAACTGTTTTTTTTTTTTTCCCATGGCTCTGGATGGAGTCACTCAAGCAGCCCCCGCTCAGCCACCCACTGTCCCTGAGCTGCTCTCTGAGCTGGGGAGCAGCTCTGCTCCCTGCCAGGCTCTGATGTTCAACACGATTTAATGATCAGCACGGTCTGGGCAGGCTTGTCAGGTATTAAGTCACAATAGCAGGTGCCCTAGATCTATTTTTAGGAGCGGCTGTGTGCTGGCTCTCCAGAGCAGAGCCTGGAAGCTGATGTTTGGGGAAATGCCTGGAACAGAGCTCTCATGGCCCAGGGTTTGTGAGGGACCCTGGGAAAGGCGATGGTCCCTGTGTCCCAGTGCCTGCCAGGCTCTGCCCCCTGTGCCACCCTCGGCTGCAGCCCCTCCTGGCAGTGGGAAGGTAAAGCTGCAAGTGGGTGGAACTGCATTTCTGTGGCCATGCTGTGTCCTCTGTGGTCACAGTGCAAACCAAGAGGGTGGTGGGGGTGTTATTCTGCTGTTTGGTCTTTTTTTGAGACGTGGAATTGAGTCCATGTGGCAGATAACAGAGCATTTTCAGTGACTGCCAAAAAGACATTGTTTTGCATTTTGAGACATTACTATGATTTGCATT
The DNA here is from genome assembly GCF_009819885.2 of Catharus ustulatus. NCBI lineage: Eukaryota > Metazoa > Chordata > Aves > Passeriformes > Turdidae > Catharus > Catharus ustulatus. The sequence continues at coordinate 400,529 of NC_046242.1, read as the reverse complement.
AATTAATATTAATATGGCTGTAACCACAATGATTCTGAGGAGATGAGCACTCATTACCAGTGCCAGGGAGACGAGTGGAGTGACTGAGGCTCCCAGTCCCCCATGAGCCAGCTGGGGCTGGGAGCGATGGGGCTGCTCCGTGTTTTGTCTGCCTGGGTTGCAGTGTGTGGGGTTTGGTGGGATCTTCCCAGCCCATCACGGCTGTCACAGGCCCATTGTCTGTAAATACGTGGTTTGTGGCAGCTGTGCTTTGGAGAGAGCTGGGACACAGGCAATGCTGTCCTGCACTGCCCATCCCACCCCTGCACTCCAAACTGGGAGGCAGCAGCTCTGCACCAGGAAAGAACAGGGGGATATTTTCCTTCTTGCTGCCAGGCTGCATTTTGGGTTAAATCTTGGTTGGTTTTGTTTTCTGATGAAGTCTCTCTGTGGTGATTGCCGTGTCAGCCAGAGCTGGCACCTCTGAAGGATGTGCTGAGGTCGTGTTTGGCAGCAGCCCCCAGAGCCCAGCGCCCTCCCAGCTACATCTACAGCCCCCTGCCTGCACTAACACCCTCCTCTGCTCTCTCCCCAGGATCGACAAGACAATGCTGGCCAGCCTGAAGATCAAGTGAGTACCTGGCTCTTCTCCCGTGCCGTGGGATGTGTGGTGCTGGGAGCTGGCTCAGAGTGTGGGGGATGCTTTCCTGGGAGCCGGGCTCCAGCTGGTGCAGTGGAGTCCAGCCATGTCCGCCCACGCCAGGACACGCGTTCGTGCATGTCCCACAGCCTGTTCTCCTCAGAGAGCCGGTGAATCAGATCACAGCAAACCTGGTGACGGCACGGCTGTGGGATCAGTGGGCTGAGCTGTGCACGGAGCAGCTCACGGGGCACCAGCTCTGCCTCGGGGTGGGACCAGCAGGTCAGGCTGGCACTGAGCTTCTGGGTGTACATCCAGTCAAGTCTGGAGGTTTTGTGTTTTGTTTTTCAGTCTGGAGAGGTGGTGAGTGTCAGTGGGAAGTGGGTGCCTGTGACCCTGCTCCTCTCCTGTGCTGCTGAGGGGCTCTGGGCACTGCTCTGGAAGGGGTGGAGATGCTACTGGGGTCCAGCAGGGTCTGTGGACTGGCAGTGCTGCTTGGTGGGTCATCCTGGATTTGGCACAAAGTTGCTGGTGGTGTGGGTTGTGTGGCTCTGGCAAGGTGGTTGCTGGCCCAGGCCCTGTGCTGTGATGGAGTGAGCTGAGTGAGGTCACTGTCCCTGCTGGGATATGTCCTCAGCTGATGGGGAGGAGAAGGTGCTGAAGGTCTGGGAGTGGTGGCACCGATGCTCTCTGCTCCCCCAGCACTCGTGGCTGTCTGGGACCTGCCTCCTGTTCCCTCCAGCTTTGTCCTCCTGGCTGCACATCCTTCCCTCCCCCTGCCGTGCATCCTTCTCCCCTCTCCTGCATTCCAGACGAGCTCCCTGGCCGGGGTTCCCCATGGTGAGCACTCGTGCAGCTCCAGCACTGTCAGCTTCTCCAGCTCTGACACTGAAATGCTCCGGCCAAGCCTCCCCTGGGCTCCAGGCAGTGCATGGGGTGATGGCTCGTGTGGTTTCCCTCTATAATCATTGTGCAAATTATTCATTAATGGAAAAGTATCTGGAAAGCCTGGGGGAGCTGCTGCCTGAAAGAGCCCGTTGTAAAAGGCACAGCAGAATCGCTGGTGCTACGCTCATTGCTCAGGTTGTGCTGAACTAATGAGAAGTTTAAATCAATGTTTACCACTTTGGGGAGTGGAGGGAGTTCTCTGCAGGCTTTACTTTTCATGAAGCTGAGAAGGACTGAGCTGCTCCTGTGCTCTGCTGTGCCCTGTGCCTCTGAGGCTGTTGCAGCAGAATCCCCGTCCTCTCCTCTCCCCACCGTGCCAGCAGCTCATGCCGTGCTGGAATGCTGTGCCAGGGCTGTGGGCTCGCTGCCATGTGCAGGGTGAGGGTCTGAGGCCGCGTTCCTCTGTGTCCCTCCTGCCCTGGCCAGAGGAGGGATTTTCCTTGGAGCTTCTCATGGACATCCACTGCTGTTTGCAGCTGACGCTTCCCACAACGCCGTGGTGCTTCTGGTCTGTGGGCAGGCTGCTTCATTAAGCGGTTCTGTAATTGGGGCTCAGCCAGAGCCACTTTTCATATTTGTGAAAGCTTTTAAAATACAAAAACATGACAGACCCAAACTTTCGGGTTTTTAGCGCCCTCTTGTTCTGGCTGCAGCCTCTCGGAGTGTCCTGGTTTAACCCGTGCCCCAGAGGCACCAGGCATCGGAAGTTTTCTTTCCCTGTGTAAGTTATTACCGAGAATCGGAGCTGCTTTCCGCATGCCCTGGAGCAGCTCGGGGAGCCTGGTGCTGCTGCAGACGTGGGCACGGAGCCGCTGTCGGGAGGGACGGAGCGGGCAGGGAGTGATGCTGGGCAAGCCCTGCCGCCCTCCGGAGGGATAAACTCGCCCGCACAGCCCGGGCCGGCGGCACTGGGGCACCAGGGCAGCTTTCCCTCTGCCTGTGTCTCCGTTCTCTCCTCCAGCCCGGGTTTCGCTGGTTCCTGTGCTAACATGGATGTGTCTGAGGGGCTGCGGAGCGCAGCAGGCGCTGCAGGCTGGACGGGGCTGGCAAAAGGGAATTCTGTCCAGAGGCAGCTCCCCAGCCTTGGCTTGGTGCTGGTCATTCCTTGTGTCACGAGAAGTCTCTGCAGGGAGCTGGAAGTGTCTGCAGGCTGCTGGGGTCCCCTTGGTTCTGCTGGGGGCACGGCTCCGTGCAGTCCTGGCCAAACCTGGGGTGTTTGAGGTCAGGCTGGGAAGGGAAGGCCTGAGCCAGATGGCAGCTAAGCTGCTTCCCAAGTGGGAAGGTCACCCTGGAGGGAGGCATCAGCCTGCAAAGGATCTTTGTGTGTCAAACAGCAGCTCTGGTGAGGCAGCCAGGTGGGTTTGTTTGCCTCTCACAGCAGCCCAGCAAGTGCAGGGGTCCCCAGGAAAGCAGGCAGAGACCCTCGAGCCCCCTTGGCCTGGTAAAGTCCTTGTACTGGGGATGCTGGAGGTGGAAAAGTGGGATGGGGACTCGTGGGGCCCTGCCTCCTCTTCTGTGGAACCAGCTGGCAGAGTGATGTCCCACGGGGGGTTCAGCAGCCCTCAACCTGCTGACAGCTCCTCAGCCTCTGTGCTCTGCTCATTTGCTCTTTGGTGCTGATGGGGTGTACTGAGAAACCACAGAGTGTTAAACAAAAAATTCAGTAAAAAAGCCCCTCCTCCAGGCAGTCACACCTCTTCTTTTAGCCCTATAAAGCAAAAATAGCACCAAAATAATCATGTCTCTGTGGAATGGAGGAGCCATGTAGAGCAATTACTGGGAGCCAGTGTGTGCAGTCAGAGCTCACATGAAAGAGCATGTGATGCTCCTCTGCTGATGGCAGCAGGAGGATGAAGGTGGGAAAAGATGAAAGATTTCCTTGACCTTCTTAAAAAGAGCTGTGTCCAGGCTTGAGGCTCTTTAATATTTGATGGGCTGGAGCTGAGTTAATGGGAAGATGTGGGAATGATTTAGCATCTTGGAGGTGGCCGCACTGACTAGTGCACTGATCTGGGGGGTTTGTGCTTGGGTCCTATGAGGACAAGGTCTGGTGAGCAGATTGCATCTAAGTAAATTCCTTTGACTTATTAACACTTCATAAATGGATAATTGCATGTAAATGTATGTTTTGCAATTATACTCAGCCAGAGAAGTGCATGCAAAGGAAACGCTGTCAAACCTCCTGCAAAGCAGCCAGCTGCAGCACACAGGAGGTTTCCTATCTCTGTTCTTTGGAGCTGCTCCTCTCCACTGCTGCCAGGTGTGGGGCCAGCCCAGTGTAAACCCCAGCAGTGACCCCCACCAGCACCATGCCCTGGTGGCTGTGCCAGTTCTGGAGCCTGGCAGTGACCCCTCCTGTCAGGGTGCCTGGGGAAGGACTGTGCAGGGCCAGGTGCAAGGAATGCCCTGGATTGCAGAAAACTTAAAACCAGTACTGGGCTGGAGGGGCAGATGGGGCTGGGTGGGTGTCTCGATGGGGCAGTGCTGGGTGGGTGTTATCAGAGTGCAGGGCCCTGGCAGCTCGGAGTCAGGGCTGGGCATGGCATCCAGGCAAGAGGAGTGCTTGTGTTGGCAGCAGGTCTTGTGCTGGGTTCCTGCTGGGATGAGCTCCCTTGCAGCGCCAGGGAACTGCAGGTGTGTGCCCAGGGATGGTGACAGGTCCCTGCTGCTGCCATGGGGGGTGGCTGCTGCCATCCCTGCTGCCATCAGCTGCTTGAGCTGCCTGCCAGCATGGTGGCAGGGCCATGGTCGGTCCTGCCTCGTCAGCCCGAGGACTGGTGGGAGATTTACAAAATCCAGCCAGTGGCAGCATCTCGCTGCTATCGGGGGCAGGCAGGCGGCAGCGCTTCCCCCTTCGTGGAAGGGCAGTTATCGCCCTGGCTGCCTGCCACACCCAGCCCTGCGCCCGCAGCATCCTCCCAGCACGTCTCACAGCCTGCCTGGGACAGAGGAAGCTTTCGCAGGAGGAGGAAGGTGCTGTCAGCTCTGAGGATTGGAGTGTTTCAGCCATTTAATCTGGTAAGCCTTAGCTGTGTAAAATTTCAGGCTGGGGGTACTGGCACAGCTCCCCCTTGTATTTGATTCTGTGCTCTCGTCTTAGTGACCTGCTGTAGATATTTGGGGTTATGTGAGGGTGTATTTCTGCAGAAAGCCCAGCCGTGGATCAGAAGAGCTGGGTTGGGATCTGGTGACGTTGGAGGTGACGTTCCCACGAGTGCCGCCCCGTCCATATGCTAAAATGTTGTTGTTGCTGTCAGACAGCCTCCCCATATTTAAAGCTAGATTATCCACAATTACATCTGCCCAGAGGACTGAGCAGCCCCACGTGGGTCTATTTTTAGCTCTGTCTCAGAACTAATAAACTGTGCTGGTTTTTCCTCCTGCCGTATTTAGAGCCCGTCAGGCTGGAGCTGTTTGCAGGGCTGCTCGGGGAGCAGCAGCTCTGAGCAAATATTGTCGTGATGGGTGGAGGGACCGCGATGGCTGCGGGGATGGAGGCACCATCCCTGTCTGCAGCAGGCACTGAGGGCACCCAGGCAGGGCTGGCAGGGGCTCTGCCCCACCGGGTGCCCCTGGCCGTGTGCCCGCTCGTGTGCCACCAGGGTGGGTGTGATCTGGGGACGCGAGCAGCCCCATCTCTGCCGAGCCTGGGAGCCCAGAGCAGGGGAGGCAGTGCTGGCGTGGCGGTGCAGGCGTTCTGCCAAGGCCTGTGGTTTATTCCTGATGATAATTTGTTAATTACTGCGCGGCTCCCGCCGGCTGTCGCTGTCGCTGTGAGCTGGCAGGGTCCCGGCCTCCCGCGCCAGGTCCGGCAGGGATGGGCAGGCACTGGCACCCAGTGGCATTCCTGTGCCATGGGAAGGCTCGCTGCTGGCAGGGCCACGGGCCTGCACTGGCAATGGTCCTCCCCATCTCCGCTGTTTTATTTCCAGTGGGGCTTGTGATGCTCTCAGTGACCCATGCAATATCCAAGGAACTCGCATCTCCCAAAGCCAGTTGTGGAAACAGGGCTCCGCTCAGGCTCCCACCCAGCAGAGACATGCAGAGGCTTGGCAGGTACTTGAATAGGTCAGAGCTGTATTCTGAGTCTCTGTGAAGTCTCAAAGGTCAGTCCTTTCAGGCACTGTCCTGTCTCGTTCCTCTCAAATGTTACTGGTGTCGCACCAGGGACCATGACAGCTCCTTTCTCCTACAACAGTGTAGTGTTAATCCTTTCCAGTCTGGAATGCACAGTCCACTTCCTAAAGCCCCAGCCTGGGTCTCTTGTTCCCAAGCACTGATGAGGTTGCACAGTGTGAGGTGATTTGAAGAGGAAGATGGTGGTGCAGCTAAAAACTGCTTCATTTCCCATCTTTTCTTATTTGGAGCAAGAGGCAAGGAAAGATCTGTAGAGCAGCAGAAAGCCCTGGATGTGATTGACTTCAGAACGTTCCCTGTAGTATGGATGTGTCAGAGATAATACCCGTGTTTTAGCTTCACAAATTATATGTCTTTTAATGCTTTCACATCAAACAGGGCATGTGAGGGAGGTGGTAATTGAGACAGTGTCGTCTCCAGGAGTCTCTGGGGCCCGGGCACGGCTGCTCCTGCTGCCACCCCCATGGCACTGGGACCTGCTCCGTGACCCCTCGCTGCCCACACCCCCTCCCACACCTTGCATTGCTCCACTGGGGCCCCATCCTGAGCCTCCCACCTGGATTCCAGTGGGGATTGGTTGGCACAGCCAGGGGTGGTTTGCTCACAGGGGAGTGGAGGAAGGAGCAGGGTGCTGGCGGTGCTGGAAGTGTTGGGAGAGTGGCCCAGGTGAGCGGCTGTGCATCCTAAATCTGGCTTTATTAGTGGTGCTGCTGATGAATGGTGACATTTAGCTCACTGATTTACTAGTAAAATTCAGAGGATCTGCTCATGCTGCAAAGACTAATTTCCTCTGCTGATTTGATCTAATTTAATTGGATGGTGAAATCTTGGAGCTCATCTCTTCAGGAGGCCTGTGTTCACAGGGAGAAATACCCCAAATTATCAGGAATACAATTTCCATGTAATTGTGCTGCTGTCATGGCCATGACTTCCTCGTTCTGTATCAGCTGTGCTGTAGCTGATGCTGCCCCCAGTTACCACCACACAACCAGGCTGCTGGGCAGGAGGAGCCCAAAGGCAACCCACTTGGGCTGTCTCAATTACAGGAGAGAGTTTGGCTCATAGCCAGCAGCACACAATGGATGGGAGAGGTGTACAGGAGGCTCCTTGTACTCACAGCTTGCTTTGTTCCTTGATGAACGACTCTTGGAAAAACCACTGGTGTGTTCCTGTGTTGATGGCATGGTCAGTGTTCCAGGCTCTGTCACTGATACTCTTGGGTCACTGCTCTTTGCTGGTCTCTGAAAGCTCTTGGCCTGGCTGTGGCTCAGCTCTAACCCCCTCTGGAGCTGGTTGAGTGTGTCTGTCCCACACGGCTCCACTGGGATGCCATGGGGACTGTGCCCTCGAGCAGGGGTGTGCAGGGAGGAGCTGCTTCCAGCACCTTCCTCAGCTCTGCTCCTCAGCATCCTCTGCCCAGGGCAGGGGGACAAGACCCACCTGACCTCAGCTGCTTTCTGCAGCAAGAGTTCTTTTTGTTTGTGTTCTGTTGTGGCTTTGAGCACTCTTCCTGCCTCTTGCTTGTGAGGGGAAATTGTGCTGGGGAGAGGGGCACTCAGCGACCCTGCTTGGCCACGGGCAGAAGGTCGATGCTTGGCTGCACTCATCACAGGACGGGCTCTGGATGGGGCGAGCCCATGGCCTGTGTGCTCCTCCTTGAGCTCAGCACGAAAATTTCTCCTTTTGTGCACTCCAAGCCTGCTCCCCTCGGAGGAGCCCCAGCTCCAGGGCACAGGAGCCACCAGGGCTGGGGCACTGCTGTGCCAGTGTGGGTGGGAGCTGGGGCTGGGGCTGCCCCACATCGATCCCATCTCTCAGAACGCCGTGCTGCCGGTGGCTGCTGGCGTGTCTCGCCTGTCTCACACCGTTTCTGGGGAGATAAGCTCACTGTGCTCTGTCTCTCCTTGCTTCATGGAAGCGCTGGCTCTGTGCTTTCCTGGGATTTCCTTCATGTCTTTCTAACTGAAGCCATAAAATAAATTTCTAATCAGATTACTTGGGGCTAGATGAAATGTAATCTAAAGCTCTATTTCTTGTGGTACTTCTCTCAAAGTGGATGTCCTCTTATCCTCCTCCTGCAGCACCGATTGAAATGCTGTAATCGCTTTCTCCCTCGTTTGCAAGCTCCCAAATCCGTTTCTGCCGTGCCAGGGAAATCGGGATGTGGCTGCTCCTTTGCAGTTACTATTTTGGGGTTTTGTTGCATTGTCTCCTTTAGTTCCTCCCTGGTTCCCAGTGCTCGGTGCTGGTGCAGCTGCCCCATCCCAGCCGGGCAGTGCAGGGGCCGAGCTCGGGTGGGAGATAGTGGCCAAGGGGCTCTGGGTGGATGTCTGGGCAGTGCCCGAGGGGCTCTGGATGGTGGGGAAGGGCCAGACGGATCTCTGGGCTCCCTGGGCAGCTCAGGCACGGTGCAGGGATGGGCAGGGATGTGGCAAATGCCTGGCATAGCTCGTGTATTTCTGGCACTGCCCCTCGTCTGCGAGGGAACCAGAAATATCTCGTGCCCAGGGAGGCACGGAGGGTGACAGGGACGGGTCCTGCTCTGTCTGAGGAGGCTCTGAGTATCCAGAGCTGGGCTCAGCCGTGCCTGCAGCTCAGGTGTGAGCAGGGGCTGGGTCCTGTGCAGGTGGAGAGGCCCCTGCAGGTGGCTGAGGAAGATGGATGGGCTGCTCACCTATGGGGATTTCATCTCATAGCAGCTTCTATACAAAAGCCAAAGTTATTACGTAAATTAATGGCCTTATAATAATAATAGTATTAATAGCGTCATTTATTCATGGCAAATTCAGTCCTCCGCAGGACAAAGGCTCAGTCTTGTCCTGCTCTGGTGTTTTCAGATCCTCTCTCTCAGCAGTGTCCAGGTGATGTGTTTATCACGGTGTGTAATTGTGCTGACCTGCCGTGCACTCCCTCCAGCCCCTCAGGCTTCCTAGCTCGCTGCCAAGCTGCTTTCTCTGGTGCAAAAATGTCAGGGCATTCTCCAAGAGATCTGTATTTCTTCATAAAGCAGGGGCAACTGCTTGCCCTGGAGGTAATTTAGTGACTGAAGGGGTGATACTGATGTTTTAAAGGAAGGATGGAGACTTGGAGTCTCTTGAACTGCAGCGTTCTTTCTTAGGAGATGTCCTTTGGGACACCTGGAGAGCTCCTGGGGGTGCTGGGCCTGACAGGGCACCCCATTCCAGCATTCAGGGAGGTGCTGGATGCTTTGGAGGCATCACTGCAGGAACGGGGGGCTGGGGGAGCTGGAGGGGGCGAGGCACAGGGGAGAGCTTCCAAGTGCCCCAGCCCTGCCGCCCTGTGTGCCTTCCTGGGCACCCCTGCATCCTGCCCTGCCCCATCCTGGAGCAGCTGCCACACAGCAGAACCTAAGAAATGCAGGTTCTGCAGGTCTGTCACAGCCAGAGGTGATGTCCTGTGGAGCAGGAGGTCCTGGCTCCTAGGAACCCCCAGCCCACCTCAGCCCCTCACCATCTATTATCATTCCCTCAGCCTATAAATTACAAATCAGCTGTAGTAAGTCCAGATGCAATTATTTCCATTGTGGTCTGGGCCGTGTTTGGGTGGAGAGGGAACCTGGCTGAATTTCTGCTCAAAGTGTTTGTCTATTTCCAAACAGGAGAGAATTGAACATCTTTAAAAATCAATACAAAGCCACTCAGCATAAACCAAGAGGAGATTAATACTTAACTTGCCTGGAAAAGGGGAGGGAAGATGTGGAAAATGTCTCCAGAGATGGAGACTCAATGAAATTCGAATCTGCCTGTTTAATGTGAGAGCTAAAGATTTTAAATTAACCCCCCTCCCCCTCCATTAACTGGAAACTAATGAGGTGCTTGAGAATTGGTGTAATTTGGCACAGAAATAAGATCTAATTTTTTTTCCTATGCCTGAGAAATTTGTCATACTGATAGCTTCAGCTTGAAGGAAAGCAGACAGGTATTTTCTGCAGGAAGAGATCTGTTGATCCACCAAAAACTTTATTGAAAAGCTTGGCAGTGCAGGTGGCACTCAGGTTTAGCAGGATTCATTCCTCTTACCCACTTATGTTCTCTCACCACCATTCAGAGTCTGGCATCATCTGATGTTGTTCTGAGGAGAGAGAAAAATGCATTTTGGAATTTTTGGAGAATGAGTTTGATTTTCTCCTGCGAGGAAATGGATACCTTGACACTTGTCTGCTGGAATTGCTGCTGCCTCAGTCTCCCCAGGGACCTTGAGATGTGGTGAAATACAAAAAATACTGATCTTGGGTTCAAGTTTGGGTCTTGACTCTCTGGAGTGCTCCGTGTGCTCGGTGTAGGTCAGGATGGGTGCTGTGGTGACACTGTCTGGTTCATCCGGGGTGAATTCATGTGGTGTGTTGGCAAAAATAACATCACGCCTGTTTTTATCTGGTTTACAGAAAGAGATTACGGTGATGATAGGGATTGTGTTGCTGTTGCATTTAAAGAATCCGTTTGATTAGAGATTCTGCTGAAACATTTAGATAGAGGAGGTCAGACCTGAGGTTATGTTGATCTTAAGGGTGGTAGACAGGAGGGTGGCAGGGAGGGGAGGTGGGCGAGGCAGGCAGGACGCGGCAGCAGCGGCTGTTCCCTGCCAGATGTGCTCTGTGGCCTCTGCAAGCTGTTTCTCCTGAGCAAACACATTTATTACAGGCTTTGCCAGGGGAGCCCCATGCATTGTTAATGATTGACTGCCCCAGCTGGGGGTTTCCAGGCAGCTCCCGCTGCGTGCTGGGCTCCTGCTCTGCGGGTGAGGACCAGGGGTCCTTTCTCACCATCTTTCCTTGGGAGTTGCTCAGGTCCGGCTTCAAGGGACGGTGGATGTGGCTGCCTGCGGCCGGTGTGTGCCCTCCAACAGATTCCTGCTTGTGGCAGGAGCAAACCCAACCCCCTGAGCTGGCTGTGACCCTGTGTGCCACTGCTCTAAGGCCAGGCTGGTGAAACCCACCCAGGGTGGTGGGCTGGACCAGATGCAGGAGCATCCTTTTGGCTGTTCCTAATGCTGCAGGGATCCGGAGAGCCGGCAGGCTTTGGGCAGGTGCCAGTATCCTGTGCTGGGTGGATGTTTTCATGTATGATCTCACACCTGCTGGCAGCAGGGATGGGGCTTTCATCCCTCGGACTAGGAAGTTGTTCAAAGTGCTGTAGCTTGTCCCGTGTCTAGTTCCTGTGAAAATTAAACTGGCATAGAAGAAAGGTGAGATAAGGGGGCAGAGGGACCTGAGTGTTTTATCACCACGGCAACAAGCACTTCCAGGGAAAGGTGCTGAGGTGAGAAGTAGATAATTTACAGTTTACTTAATAAAAAAAGAATTCATTTCCTGAGGGAGCAGTGTGTCAGCTCCCGGTGTGAGGGGCCAGGCTCGAGGCCCCGTTTTGTCCCGGTGCTGCAGCCGGGGCTCGGGGGGAGGGATGCTCGGCCCGGGCTGGACCAGCCGAGGGTCCTGCGGGGCTGGCTGCGGTGAGGAGCCCGTCTGCGGGGCAGGAGCGAGTCCTCCCTGTGCGGGGTTGGAGGGGCTGTGCTGGCACTCGCCCCGTGAGGAGCCCGGGCTGTGGCTGCCGGGAAAGCCTCGGTACCGGGCTGACCGGAGGCTGTGCCGGCCGGGTCCCCGGGCCCGTGACGTGCTCGGAGCCCCGCCCGCCCGCAGAGCCGGCCCGGGGGTGTCCGGGGGGCTGCGGACACACCCCCGGCCCCCGGCCTGAGGGAGGGGGGGCAGAGCTGCCGCCATTCCGCAGCCGCTCCCGCGGGGCTCCGGTACCGGCCGGGGCTCCGGTTCCGGCCCCGCGCTCGTTACCGGCCCCCGCTCGTTACCGGCGGCGCGGGGCGCGCGCGGGGCGGGGGCGGTCGCGGCCGTGGACGCGCTGCCGCCCCCGCCGGTGCCGGCGCTCGGTCGGCGGCGGCGGCAGCGAGGATGTCCCGGGCGGGCGGCAGGACGCGGTCCCGGCGCGCGGGGGTGCGGGCGGCCGTGGTGCTGATCGGGCTCCTGCACCGCTCCCGGCAGAGCAGCGAGAGAAGGTGACGCCGCGGGCGGCGGGGAGCGCTCGGTACCTCGGCCGGGCAGAGCCGGGGGGACGCGGGGCCGGCGGGAGCGGCGGATGGAATTGCCGGGCGCGGGGTGCGGGCGGCGGTGCCGGGAGCTGGGAAGCACGCACCGGGATAACCGTGACCCGCTGTGCGCTGTGTGCCCGAGCGGTGCCGGGGACCAGGCAGCCGGTACCGGCACAGCCGTGACCCGCTGGCGATGCGCGCTGGCAGCGGTGCCGGGCACCGGGATTACCGGAATCACCGTGGCCGCTCGGTGCTGTGCGTGCCGGGGCCGCGCTCCCGGGCCAGCAGAGCCCCGGCCCCGCCGCTGCCGCTGCTCACCCGGCGGAGCAGCGCGGTCCCCGGGGCCCCTCGGGCTGCCGCGCCGGCGGAGCTGCTGTAGCTCGGCTCCGCAGCTTTGTCTGCGCCGGGAACAGCTGACAAACGGTTTCATCTTTCATTGCCGAAACCACGGGCTGTACTTGGTGTCCAACTTTGTGCCGTAGGAAGCGGCCTGTTCGCAGGGCTGTGCGAGCTGGCATCTGCTCCGCGGGCGCCGCTCCCCCCGCTCCGCACGGGAGCTGCTGCTGGCCTCGCAGATTGACCCCGCGCTGAGCTCTGCGCGCTGCCCCGGGCACGGAGCTCTCTCCTCCAGGACTCTGCTGCTCTGGCAACTTCGGTGTTAAAAATAGTCAGAAATATGCACCCGAACCTCACAGTGTGTGTACCTCTGGTTCAGGGTGGGAGCAATATGGGCACTGCTGCAGGCTGAGGGGTTTTTGTTTCTTTCTTTTTTCCTGGTTCCGTTTGTGATTTTGTATCAATCGTGAATGAAGAATTGATTATTTGGAATCATTATTGTAAAATATTCTCTCACTCCTTAATCTAGAAGAATGAAAAATCAGAGTGAGGTGACTGGGGATGAAGGGTTTGGTCTGCCTGCCATCAGTTGTGGATTGCAGGGTTCGTACCCCATTTTTCAGTGCTGCTGGCATGGGGACTTTGCCTTGGACAGCTGGTGCCATGGCGAGCAGGATTTCAGGGATGTGGTAAAGACTGAACACTGGCGTTCCTGGGGAGTTCCTCTGTCATTTGCTGCTTTGGGATATTTTCTTCTCCTTTGCTGGGGTGTTAAGTAGATCATCAAAGCAGAACAGTTGGAAAAAACCAACCTGCAGGTCCTGGATGAGCAGCAGTAATGGCTGGGGGTGACCTGGAGTCCCCTCTCCTTTTGTGTGTGGTAGAGACCCCTCCATGTCTGGGGACTGTCTGAGTGCAGAGAGATGCTGGTAGGGGCCCAAATGATCCTCTGGATGTTGTACCCACTGAAACTCATTGGCCAGCCCTGCATTAGCCTCAAGGGCAGGGAGTCACACCGAGCCAGACTTTGCCAGAGAGTTGTCCTTCCCCCAGGTACCAGGTTTCTATGAATGAGCTCAGCATGACCCTGGAGTACTTAGAAAAAAACCTTGCTCTGAACTCACACAGGAATCTGCCCCGTGATGTGTGAAGCTGGTTTTCCCTTTTGTTTTTTCTCCAGTATCATGTTGTGCACAAAACGTCTCAGTGCGCCTCTTGCTGTGGGGTTTACTGAGTACAAGAACCACACAGACCTCTCAAGGGGAGAACAAGACCCTGAGGGGTTTTTTTCTGTCTGCCGTGGACTGAGGAGCCTCCATGGGAGTGATTGCAAGAATTCAAGCAGTGCTTTACGGTGGTTGTTTCATCTTATGCAAGCTGCCAGGGCCATCAAAGTGACATAATCTGCAGGAAAAGGAAGGGACTGCTAGCGGCATCGTCAAAAGGGACTCTGTTCCTCCACCTGCTCCTATTTGCTTTTTTCCCTCCTACATTCGGTCTTTGTTCTGCATTTGCAATTGAATTTTGCTTTCCATGAGCCATATGCAAGCCTGGCAGGATCAGTGGCAGCTGCAGAGTCTGTGGTGGCCCATGTCCCTTCCTGGTTAGCAGCCCAGCAAAGTGCAGCACAGCACACCAGGCTCCCCTGGCACAGCTGGGTGATGCTTACCTGCCCCTCCACCTGCAGCTTTCTTTCCTGTGCCTCCCCTGCACGTCTGAGCTGGAGGAGAGGAGCAGGGAAATCTGAGGGGGGCAGCTGCTGGGGGCTCCTCCTTGCTCCTGTTTTGCTCTGGGATTTGGAACTGTATTTCTATCTCAGTGAATTTCCCCGACTGTCCCACATGCAGGTGAGGTGATGCTCGGGTGGCTGTGCTCTCCCAGGGCAGAGCTGGTGGGTGGGTGCCCTGGTGTGGGGCACTTCTGCACTCACAGCCTCCCTCTGCCCTTTGGCATCAGCCCCGTGGCGTTTGGAGACACAGGTTTCTGGGAGCTGTTCTCTGCAATTTGCAAATTATTGAATCAGCTCAGAAACGGCTGCCCAAGGCTCCTGGCTCGGGTTTGGCAGGAATAGGATCAGACGAGCCTTCTGGTCTGAAAATGTCTGCAAGTGCTTGGCTGATTTACCCAGATCTGCAGGAAATTGCCACTTTCTCTGTTCCTGCAAGGGAGAGTAGGCAGCACATTTTGTGAAACATTCAAACTTCTTTTCACCATTACTTGCATATGGAGCCTCGCTGGCCTGGCCTGGCCTGGCCCAGGGGGAAGCCCTTGGCCAGTGGGAAGGATTCCAGTGTCTGTAGAGGTGCAGGCAAAGTCAGCTCCTCACGGGGCCCTTCCCAAGCAGGACGGGCTGGGTGGTGCAGCAGGGACCCCACGGCCGGTGCAGGCAGCAGGGATCCTGCCTGCTGCTGGGGCGCCCTGAACTGTTCCACAATGTTTATTTGCTCTTCCAAGGGGCAATTAAAGCCAAGCCCAGTTAAATGTCACCTTTCTCTGAGTAGGGCTGTGGTCCTGCTCCGAGGACAGTGTGTGTGCAGGTGCAGGCTGGCAGTTTGCAAATACAGAATTTATTGCAAGAAAGGTAGATGAGAAAATGCTGCACCTTTTTTTTTTTTTTTTTTTTGCTGACTCTCAGGCTTCAGTGTGAGAAGGCAGCAGTGCTGAATAGGGCCAGGCTGAGCAGGATGTAACAAGGTAAATCAGTTTCTAGGGAAGATGTTCCGTGGCAGGGGCTCTGCCCGAGGGTCTGGCAGCTCTGCAGCACCGAGTGCTGGGGCTGGACCCCGTGTCTGGGGGGGATTCTGGAGCCCCACAACTGTCTGACACCGGTGGGAGCCTGCAGCAGTGCATGTCCTCTGCTGATGTCCTCCCTGGGATGAGTGATGATGCAGCGAGATCTTGCCTGCCTGGCATCCTGGGATTGGGTGGAGAGCTGCTCAAAGTCAGGGCAAGGTTCTTCATTCAGGCACTCACTGCAGATTTCCAGGTGTAAACTCACAGCAAGGTGCCCTTGTCTGTGTTGCAAAAAACCCACAGTTTTGGTTGAGGGTTTTTTTTTTCTTTGCAATTTGTGAACAGCTGGCAAGGGCTCCTGGCCGCTGCTGCTGTGCCTGGTGTCATCAGGTGCTCGTGTCCCAGGAGCCAGGGGTTGGTCCCAGTTGTGTGGGGGATGGAGAGGGAGGACGAGCAGCCTGTGCCCCATTCCCACTGTGGGCAGAGCTAAACCCAGGCAGGGGCAGGATGGAAAGTGATATGGAAACACTGTCCCCTCTGAAAACTTATGAGACTGGGCATGGAATATTAAACAAACTAAAAAGGAAGCAGCTGGCAAGGTGATGCCCATCAAGGATAAAAAATGATGAGTCCAAAAATAGAGGCTGTTAATTTACAGGAGAGTCACTGCTGACCTTCTCAAGGATGAGGCATCTGACAGGCAGAACTTGTTGCTGCAGGAGTTTGGTGCCTCCTTAGGCCTGGTTTGATCTGTGGAGTTAAGCACAGGCACAGAGGTAACCCGGGATGCTCCCATCTCGTTTGCTGGTCTTGTCAGAGGCAGAGCCAGACACAAGTTGTGGAGCATTTCACCATGTCATATGTTGATATCTCCCCACCTGTGATTTATCAAAATGTACTCTGCTGATTTAGAGCCTGTCTGGGAAATAAATCAGAGGAGGTGGGATGCATTAGGGGATTTTCATTAGGCTTAAGAGAGTGTGAGGGAAGTGTGCACTGGGAGTCAGGGTCTGGATGGGAGCGCTGCAAGGGTCTGGGCAGCCTTGGCTCTGTGCTGAACAGGACTTTTCACTCAGAATTTCAGTATGTCTGTGTGTCCTGTATTTGCCAAATACAGGATATTAATTTGAATGTGCTTCAGGACTGTGGTCAGAGTTGCTTTAAAGAGAAAGACCTCACCTTGCTGTGTTGGGAGCTCACCAGTGCCCCTGCTTCCCCCCCAAAATAAAGGGGGAAATCCCCATTGTCTCTGCCTTTGGAAGGAGCCAGGAGCCCTTGGCAGGTGGGATTTGGCTCCCTGAGAGCTGGCAACAGGTCCCCCCGAGCACAGGAGGGAGCTGGCACGGCTGGGGTGATCTCAGTGTCTGTTCGGAAACCCTGCAGTCGGCCCTGCCATAACCGCATTAAGGTATTTCCTTAATTAGATTTACTAAGTATGCAGGATTCTAATTCTCTCTTTCCCTTCTCTCTTAATTTGCCTAATGAGAAAAACAAAGAAATGAAATTATGGAAGTGATGCCCACGTTTCCTTCTGGAGAGGCTGGTGTCCAGCTCCGGAGGATGCTCTGGCCCATCCTGTGCTGGTGTCTGGCTGTGACCAGGGGACACGGGGCAGGCAGAGCCCCTGGTACCTGCCAGGTACCCCCTTAGGGAGTGAACTCAGGGAATTTTGGTTATGTTGTCAGTGCTGTGTGTCTCCTGTGTGCCAGGCAGAGGCGAGTGTGGGGAGCTGCCCGGTGTCCCCAGTGCCCGTCCTGGCAGCTGTCACCTCAGCCGTGCCACAGGCTCTGCAGACACCCTCGGTGCCAGCTGGGCACTGGGTCACTCTGGGGCTCCAGGGTCGCTGCAGGGGGATCCCCGAGGGCTGTGCACAGACAAAGACATCCTCACCTTCCTCCCGGTTCATTTATCACCCCCTGGGGGCGATCGGTTTGGGGAACGGGCCGGCCCTTGACCCCAGCGCTGACAGCGGGCTGAATCATCGGCGTCCGCGGTTGGACTTTAACAAAACAGATTCACAGCAGAGACCGCTCCGAGCAGGCGCTGGGGATGGGCTTGTTTTGCTCTCCCGGAACTGCAGGAGCAGTTCCAGCAGTTTGGCCCCAAAGAAGCAGCCAGCATGTGACAGAGGAACATGTTGTTAAGTTGGGTGATTTTATAATACTTAGAATATGATGCTATGGCAACCCACTACAAATCCCAGATCAAATCAAATTATTTGTGCGCATCCCTGTAACTTTAATCTTTTCAAAGTCGTGTCTGTTTTATGCCTTTGAGGCCACTGTGTAGCTGAGTGCAATCAGGCAGAGCTCAGGGTTCAAAGCAAGGAGAGCAGAGGATGAGTGCTTTGCTCCAGATCAGGCTGTGCTTTAGTGTCCTAGAAAGTCAAAGAGCAAACAAGGAAAATCTGTCATCCTCGGCATTTTTCAGCAGTAGAGACATGGTGAGGTTGTGGAGAGCAGAAGGGGAAGGAGCTTGATAAACAGTACGGGTGGGCAGGACAGGAATTCTGCTTGCCCCACATTCTCCAATTAATTTCTTGCATTGACAAACTGGAAGATACCAGGATCTGAAATGAGGTGTAACAATGTAAATTTAACCTGCTGTGATATGAAAAAGAGAGAAAGAAGATTTATTTTGGTTCAGTGTAATGTGAAACATCAGTTCTTGGTCTGGATTCACGTCTGGACACAATGCCGTGGGTGTTTCCCCCAGTGCCCGTGGCCGAGCCCACGGTGCTGGCACGGCCCAGGTGGAGCCGGGATTGCCCTGGCTGTGAAGAGGATGATGCTGCTGGTCCCACTTTGCCTTCCAGCATCCCTGCTGCCTCCTTTCTGCCTTCCCACTTCATCCCCGCAGCATGTCCATGGCTCTGCTGAGGAGGGGCTGCAGGCACCGCAATTCCCCGTGATTGTCACCTGCTGTCACCAACAGCGGGGCTGGGCAGGAGGGGATGGCAGGGCAGGGCCCGCGGTGGGGCTGGTGGCCAGGGAAGGAGCTGGCAGAGCTCGGGGTGCCCCCGGCAGGAGCTGAGTGTTGTGGAGGGGCCCCGGCAGGGATCGGTGCCGGTGCCGTGCTGCGCTGAGCGGAGCCATCCCGGGGCGCGCTGCCATGGGAACCAAACCTCGCTACCGAGAGATAAACAGTTGGACATTTTGGCCCGGTTTCTGCAGGACTAACCTGGCAGGGACAAGAGGAAACTAAATTAAATCTCAGATTTTCTGACTCCCGGAGGAGCATCTGGCAGTGCTGCGGCGTGATGGCGTGGCTGCCTGCCCGGGAGCCGCCGGGCGAGAGGGATGGGAATTTTGTTCAGGAGAGGGCTGAGGTCGTACTTTTCCAAATCTTAGGGGACTTTTTTTTTTTCTTTTTCTGCGGGGGGTGGCTGTCTTGACAGCTCCGTGATACAGGGGCTGCTTTCCACTTTCCTGGGGTCTTGCACCTTCATGATGGCTCTTGGCACTTCCAGATCCGGTGCCAGGTGCTGTGTTGGCAAAGGATCTCCCAGCTGGGTGTCCCTGGGTGTCCCTGACCCTCCTTTGCTGTCAGAAGGCTGCCGAGCCGCAGGTCCTGCCCTGGAGGGGATGGGCTGTCACACAAACCCAGCCCTGCTGTCCCCGCACCACCAGCAGCGCACACGAGGACTCGCAGCCCACCCCGGGCACGGGCTCTTCTCATGACTTCTGTCACCTTCTCACACTCTGCTGCGCTTTTTCTCAGATTCCAGATGTACAGCCTGCTGCCCACCACGGCTTTGCCAAGGGAGATAGCCCTTATCTCCTCTTATCTGCTGCCTCGTGCGCTGGCTCGGGGCGGGGGAGCTGACATGCCCGTGTTTGGTTTTCCAGGAAACAGGAGCTGCTGAACAGCGCGGATGTGCCGGTGGCGGAGCGGCCCCTGTCCCCGCCGCTCACGGCCCCGCCGACCATGAAGGTGAGAGCTGGGCTGGAGAGCTGGGCTGGTCTGGAGACCCGGGCTGGGCTGGAGAGCCGGGCTGGGCTGGAGAGCCGGGCTGGTGGGAGCAGCGCTGGTGGGAGCAGCGCTGGTGGGAGCAGCGCTTCCAGCGCAGCGGCTGCCCGGACCGGGGCTGCCGGTGCCGGAGCAGCTGTAGGTGGTGCCTGGAGCTGAACCCGTTCCTCCATCCCCCTCCCGGCCCGGCCCGCTCCCGTTACACAACCGAGCCCAGCAGGGCCGAGTCTGGGGGCTGCTTTTCCTCCCAGCAGCGCTGCCCGGCACCGTGCTGTGCCAGCATGAGGCGCACACCGTGTCCCCGTGTCCCCGTGCCCCGTGTCCCCGTGTCCCCGTGTCCCCGCCGTCTGGGGCTTCACATGCCGGGCTGCGCATCCCAGCGGGCACCTGCCCTGCAAACCCTCCCCTGCTTCCTGCCCAACCTGTTCCGGGCGCTTGGCCTCGAGGGGAGCCACCCTTTGGGACAACACGACAGCTGTCCTGCTGTGCCTCTGGCTTGAGGAAGCATTACCGGGGCCGGGCAGGGGCGGCCGGGCCGGGCTCTCGCTGGGTGCCCGTGACTCTCCGGCTGTGTGGCCGGTGCGGGTGGGGTGATGCCAGGAAAGCAATAGAATTCTTCCAGGGCTTGCTGCTGAATGCTCCGACACCTGGGGAGAGTGCTGGGGAGGGCTGCAGGCACAGCTCTGTTTGCTGCCCTCCGTTCCTGGCAGTTCTCAGCTGGTGCAGGGTTTTCTTTTTGGTGCTTCCCCTTGTGGCCCGGCAAGGCTGGCTGTAAGCAGCACAGCTCTCTGAAGGGCACACACCGCTGCATGCCCTGCTCAGCACCGGGGGCACTTTCGGTGGGACTCACTGCAGTCCGGTGCCACAGCGGGGTCAGCTCCGGTAGAACAGGACCTGAAACTATCCAAGAACGTTTGTGCCTGGAGATAAACAGAATCCAAACCGAGCTCAAACTAAGGAAAAGACGTTTTAAAGAGCATCCAGGTATGGGCACAGAACTGTCTGAGCCGGGGTTTTTATTTTTGACTTCTGCAGGGGAGGTAGGTGAGGATGGGCAGGGTCTAAAGCTGGAAACAGCCAGGGCATGTCCAAGCCACAGCTGCCCCACCTGACTGCTGTAAATCCGACCTTTGCTCACCACAAATATTAAAGGGGAAAAAAATCTCAGACTTTTCCTTTGATTTTCATTTCTTCATCCCCTCCCCTGTTTTTTCATCTATTTTTTTGTCTTTTGAGAAATTCAGTCTATTCTAAGAGTTCACTAGAAGTCATCCCCCGTGCCTTTCCCATTGTTATCCCGCTCTCCCCTCGGGCTGGCAGCGCCGGGCCGGGAGCGGAGCCGGGCTGGGTGGAAGGAGGGCCGAGAGAAGGGACGGGGCGGGTGTGCCCCGCCTCCAGAAAAACCACCTAGGGTTCACTGGGAGTGCCGCGCTCACAGCCCTAGTTTGGCTGGGAAATTTATTGGTGTGTACCTGGCGGCAGGAAGGGCTGGGAGAGGGATCAGGACTGTCCAGCACGTCCAGGGCTGCACCAAAGGCGTGCTGCTCCTCAGAGCAGCTCCAGGAGCACAGGACACCGCCAGGAACGGTCCCCGCTGGGCAGCACAGGTAGATCAGGGTGGGAGCAGCGTTACCTGAGGTTCCCGTGGCCGAGGGAGAGCCCATCCAGGCCCTGGCAGCTCTCCTGGATGTGGGCTGTGCCTCTCTGGTTGGGTCCTTCTCCCCGAGCCTCTCCCCGAGGGTGCAGAGCACTCACCTGTGCGTGGTGGCTGCAGCTCCTGCCCTGGGCCCTGGCTCTGCAGCCAGGCAGCAGCACAAGCAGGGTTTCTAATTGGAGCAGCTGAATAATCTCTTTATTTCCTTTGGCACATGGGGATTAACCCTGCACTGGGCAGCCCAGCACAGCTGGCAGCAGCTTCACCAGTGCTGCTGTGATTGAGAGAAGAAATGGTTCAAGACCCCTGATCAAACCATGCCCAAAGCTCAGCATTTGAGGGGGTTGAGGGCATCTGGCAAGGGCACCTGCAGCAATGCTGAGCTCCAGACTGGGCTGGACGGGAGCTCCTGGTGCTAATTTCAGGGAGCAGGACAGTGCTTGGGGTGGGGTCCTGTGTCCCTGCTGTCAGAGGTTTGGACTGGCTTGCCTTGTGTCTGCTTTTATCGAAAAGTAGATTTCCTTCTTTTCTTTTCAGTCGGCAGAATTCTTCGAAATGCTGGAAAAAATGCAGGTGAGCAGCAGGGTGCATGCCAGTAACTGGGGATGTTTGGCCCAGCAGAGCCCCCGAGGGCAGTGCTGGAGGCTGCCAGGAGCAGACCCCACCTCCAGCCTCTTGGCATGGAGGGATCTCCATGTAGCAAAACACCCTCGTGTTGGTGGAACGACCCCCTGTGTTCCTAAAAGCATCTGCATTATTTGATGCATTGATTTTGTTCTAAACAGGCACCAAAACTGGAAGAACAGAAGTCTGGGAGCCAAAAACACAAGGTTGGTTGATTTTTGTTCCTTGAGGAGAACTCTTCAAGTGTCCCCCCCTCCTCTCAGAGGTTTAATGTGATCACCAGAGATAGTCACTCAAAGGGCTGGAAGGGATTTAGATGTAATCTGAAGAGAAGGCAGTGATTGAAAGGCAGAGATGGGTGCCTGTAAATCCCTAATCCAGCCTGGTGTCCAGAGCGGTGCATTTCAGCTTCCAGGGGTTGGGGTTTGCACTGCGCTGGGGAGCTGCAGTGGAGGAACTCCCTCTAGGCAGGGCATTGATGCCTCCCTGCCAGGGAGCAGCAGGAGCTGGGGGCATTCCTTGGGCTGGGTGGGCAGGGATGGGGTTTTAAGGGACAGCTGCTGGGGAACAGATGGTCATAGATGGTGTTCTGGTTCCTTTTTCCAGGAAGACTACATCCCATACCCCAGCATCGACGAGGTGGGTGCCCTGAACCCCCTGAACACCTGGGGAATGCCTTTCCAAAATTGCTGATGGCAGAGGAATTGGTGGAGATTCTGAGAGGAGCTGCATAAAGCATGTTCCCCCCTCCCTGCCTTTGTGGATTTTGACTTTTCCTCAGTTGCATGTGCCCACTTCTGTGACAGAGAAGAGGTCTCAGAGAGGGGCTGGACTTGTCAGGGCTGGGGTCTGCTGGAGTAGGGGGGTTAAACAAGGGACAGTGAGCTCTGCACCCCACATCCACACCCCCCTCCTGCCTGACCCCTCGTGTCCCTGCAGATCCTCGAGAAGGGCAGCCCATACCCGCTGATCATCCTGCCCCAGTTTGGGGGCTACTGGATAGAAGACCCAGAAAACCTTGGCACGCCCACCTCGTCTGACAGCAGCATCTGCGAGGAGGAGGAGGAAAACCTCAGCCCCAGCACCTTTGGCTACAAGCTGGAGTGCAAGGGAGAGGCCAGAGCCTACCGCAAGCATTTCCTGGGGAAGGTGGGCTCCTCACTCATGGCACTCAGAGCTGCACACCTTTGACTAAGAAAACTCAGTTTGTGAGCAAAATGGGCAAGTTCCCAGCATGGCAGTGATGGCCACACGTGTGGCCTTTGCCCCTGGCCCCACAGCCACGGGTCTCCTGTGACACCCTGGGGACATTGGCTCTGAGCTCCTGTCTCTGGCTCCTGCTCTCAGCCCTGGTGCTGGCCAGGGGGGCAGGTGTGTGGGTGCTGGGGGGTGTTGGGATGGCAGGTGAGTGTCCAGACAGTGTCCTTGCCATGGGCGAGTTGTTTCCCGGCTGCTAACGTGCTGTTTTCTATTTTTAGGATCATTTAAATTTCTACTGTACAGCCAGCAGCCTCGGAAATCTGATCCTTTCTGTGAAGTGCGAGGAGACAGATGGCACAGAATATTTAAGGGTTATACTCAGGTATGGGGAAAAAGAGCTTTGTTTAACAAAATATTCTCTCTTTAGGAGCCCCTGGTTCTGTTTCTGCAGCAAGTGCTGCATGAGCTGCACTGGCAGCGTGTGGAGGGGTCTGGCTGGGATGGGAGGCAGGGCAGAATCCCTGTGTTTCTGTGCTGGGACTGCCTAAACCTGATAATGAATGTGAGACTTTGATCTGTTGCTAAACCTGCTGGAACTGAATGTAAACCTCTGTGGGTTTAATCCTCCCTGGGATAACACCAGTCACATCCCTCCATAAGCTGACAGGACACAGCATGTCTGAACCATTGTGTCATTTCCCTCCAAACTATGAATATTTTAAGAGCTGCAGAGATGAGAAGTCAAATTGAGCCTTTGCTCACTAACCAGGCCCCACAAACACAGCACAACAGGGTTTCCCAACAGTGGGTGTTGCTTTGCTGTAGACACTCTGAGATCTGTCTGCTCACTGTGGTTTCTTTGCTAGGTCCAAAGTGAAGACGTTGCATGAACGGATTCCACTGGCAGGATTCAGCAAACTCCCAAGTATCCCCCAGATTGCAAAGGTGAATTGCCTGGCTTGGCTGGAACATGAGGCAAAGCCTGTGCCAGTGCACATCAGGAAGTGTTGGGATGTGTTAGGCAGCACTGGGATGTGCTGGGCAGTGTTGGGATGTGCTGGGCAGCGCTGGGCAGTGTTGGGCAGCACTGGGCAGTGTTGGGCAGCACTGGGCAGTGTTGGGCAGCACTGGGATGTGTTGGGATGTGTTGGGCAGCACTGGGATGTGTTGGGCAGCACTGGGATGCGTTGGGATGTGTTGGGCAGCACTGGGATGTGCTGGGCAGCACTGGGATGTGTTGGGATGTGTTGGGCAGCACTGGGATGTGTTGGACAGCACTGGGCAGCACTGGGCAGTGTTGGGCAGCACTGGGATGTGTTGGGATGTGTTGGGCAGCACTGGGATGTGTTGGGCAGCACTGGGATGTGTTGGGCAGCACTGGGATGCGTTGGGATGTGTTGGGCAGCACTGGGATGTGTTGGGCAGCACTGGGCAGTGCTGGGCAGCACTGGGATGCGTTGGGCAGCACTGGGATGCGTTGGGCAGCACTGGGATGTGTTGGGATGTGTTGGGCAGCACTGGGATGCGTTGGGATGCGTTGGGCAGCGTGTGCTGGGCAGCGCTGGGCAGTGTTGGGCAGCACTGGGCAGTGTTGGGCAGCACTGGGCAGTGTTGGGCAGCACTGGGCAGCAGTGCCTGGGCTCTCAGGTCAAGGGGCACGTGGGTGGTGCTGTGTGCTGGCCCTGCTGTTGGTTCCCTGCTGATCCCAGGCAAGGAGAGGCAATGGCACTCCTGTGGTGTGGAGAGACGTGGGACTTGGCTTGCTGCATCCTCAGCCAGGCCATGGGGCAGCCCAATGAGAGGATGTGGAGTGGGAGCTCGTGCTATTGCAGGCTGTATTTGGCTTCTTTATTCATGAAGTTTTGGCCCAGGACCTGGCACTGACTGCTCTTTCCCCTTGCCCACAGGCCTTCTGTGACGATGCCTCTGGGCTGAAGTTCA
The DNA here is from genome assembly GCF_009819885.2 of Catharus ustulatus. Classification (NCBI taxonomy): domain Eukaryota; kingdom Metazoa; phylum Chordata; class Aves; order Passeriformes; family Turdidae; genus Catharus; species Catharus ustulatus. The sequence goes on along the minus strand of NC_046242.1, from coordinate 376,311 downwards.
ACCCGGTTCTCTACCCCAAGGTGAGGTAACCTGCCCAAGTTGGTCGTGTGTTCTGCAGGGACACTGAGAAAACACCCAGGGCCACTGCTGGAAACTTCTTAGCCCAATTATGTGGGAATTTGGCTTCTTTCCGCCTTCCCTCCCCTGGTGTTGTACCTGCTGCAGTGGGCTCTCCTCACCCCTCACCATGGATCTTTTGGCCATCACATTTTGGACCACCAGATGGAACAACTGGCATTTTGCTTCCCTGCAGGCATCCCAGATGATCGTGGCTTATGATGAGCATGAGGTCAACAACACGTTCAAGTTCGGTGTGATCTATCAGAAGTTCAGGCAGGTGAGTTGTCCCCGTGCTGCTTTCGTGGTCCCTGTGCACCAGAGATCCACGAGCACAGACCCAACTCTGACGTGAATCCTGCCGTGTGCAGCACCTCGTGTCACTGGATGTCCTCACTGACTGTGCCTCTCATTGCTCGGATGTTTTCCCCACTCATTAAAAAATTACAGGATTGAAAAGCTCAGTATGGAAATCAGCCCACAAGCTGCTGTAGGGAAAAGCGGATGTGAAAATGGATTTTAGCAGGCGTGGTATTTTAATCAGATATAAGTTTAGACAGCTAAACTATGTTTGTCTGCAGGGACTGTGGGCTTGCTGAAAATGCTGTCATTAGCAGGGGGACTCTGCATGGGGAGCGCAGAGCTCACACTCAGAACTCATTGAGAATTACTCTGACAGGCACTCTAATTATCTTACATATTGCATTTTGGGATGGATTGAGTGACTCATGCAAGACCGTAATTAGGGTCTCATTGTTTGCAAATACAGCAAGTGAGATGACGAGGGATTTTCAACAGAGGATTCTCTTCTGGTTTGGTATTTCCCAGATCAGGTCCTTGCTGGGGCTCAGGACAGGCTCTCAGCAGCTTTGCCCTGGGCTGTCCCAGGCACTGGGCAGGCTGTGACAGCCACGGCTGGGGCTGGGGGCTGGTGGTGGCCAGCTGGGAGCAGAGGTGGGGAGCAGCCTGTGGCTGTGCAGGACATCATGGAACAAGGGGCTGGTCATCCCAGGGACCCTGTGGAGGAAGCTGGACTGGCAGGGGGTTGGACAGGCAGGAAACTGGGGCTGTCAGCAGATGCACCCTGTGTTTTGCAGACCCAAGAGGAGGAGCTGTTTGGCAATAACGAAGAGAGCGCTGCCTTCAAGAACTTCCTAAGTTTTCTGGGAGACACCATAACTCTCCAAGACTTCAAAGGGTAAGTTAGATAAAAAGGATGATTTTACAAATGCATTAACAAGAGACCATGTCATATGTAAAAATATCTACGTGTGAGAACAGAAGTCATGTCGCTTATGAGCGGGATGTGCGGAGCAGAAGCAAATATAGCTTTGGCTTGTTTTTCAAAGCTGGGGGAGTTAAAAAAAATTTGAGCTGCCAAGAGAGAAAAACTTCTTTTCCTGCAGCTTTGAGGTTGTGATAAAATCTGGCTATATTCAGCCCTGGGTGGAAGGAAGTCTGTGGAAATGTGCCGTGCCCGGTGTGGTGGTGCAGCCACGGGTGCTCCAGGGCGGTCACTGCAGAGCCCACGGTGTGGGCAGAGACCCCCATGCTGGGGAGGGATGGTGGGGGCACAGCTGCTGCCATGGCTGTGGGCAGCCCTGGCTGGCCAGCCCTGCGCTGTGGGTACCCTGTGTTTCAGGCTGGTGACAGCGATGGCTGGTCACAGCACATGACGCACGGTTTGTTCTTTGCCATTTGCTGGCTGCTAGATAAAGATAAACGAGCTGGGCTGTTCCCTCAGCCTGTCCCCGACAGCCACCGGTGCTCTCTGTGAAGCTTTCAATTAATATCTCTTGGTTTCTCTCCGCCTTTGCCTTGATCTCCAGTTTTCGAGGAGGCCTGGATGTCAGCCATGGGCAGACGGGAGCGGAGTCTGTGTACACGGTGTTCAGGGACAGGGAGATCATGTTTCATGTCTCTACAAAGCTGCCTTTTACTGAAGGAGACACACAACAAGTAAGAGAGATGAGGTTCCTTGCACAGAAGAGTCTGAGTGGGGATGCCCTGGCACTGTGGGGAGCTCCCTGGCTCCCCAGCCTGCCCTGGCACTTGCTCCTGCAGGAGCAGAACCCCCTGGTCCTGCTAACCCAATGCTCTCCCTGTCCCTGTAGCTCCAGAGGAAGAGGCACATTGGCAATGACATCGTGGCAATCATCTTCCAAGAGGAGAACACACCATTTGTCCCAGACATGATTGCCTCCAACTTCCTGCACGCCTACATTGTGGTGCAGGTGGAAAACCCCGAGGGGGATAACACGGTGTACAAGGTGAGGCAGTCCCCGTGTCACCTGCCCGGCTTTGCTTCTGCACCTTGTGACGAGGGCACGGAGGGACAGGACAGCGGGGATGGCAAAAGGGAGGGTTAGATTAGAGATTAGGAGGCAGTTCTGTGCTCAGGGATGTAGGCAGTGTTAGGCCTGGCAGGCACTTGTACCTGAGTGCTGAGCACACGTGTGCACACATGTGCTTTGTGTGCACTGTTACATGATGCGTGTGTATGTCGGTGCAGAGAATACATGTTTGTAAAACAGCTCATTTGTTAAAGAGTTTTGGTGGTCCTCAGTGTTTGAATGTGCCTTGGAGCAGTCTGAAATATCACCTGGTGTAGGTGGCACAACCCCTGTTGTCCTGCTGCACCCTGGGACAAACGTGTCTCTTGACCCCTCAGGTGTCGGTCACAGCCCGGGAAGACGTTCCCTCCTTTGGTCCTCCCCTGCCGAGCCCACCAGTGTTCCAGAAGGTAGGACCTGAGAGGGAAACATGTTCCAAACTGTAAAAAAAGTAGATGTTTCCATGGCTTGGGGAAAACAGGACTTCTGGGATTGATGTGCATTAATCTTGGTTTCCATGGGTGAGTGGCCATGCACCACACATGGCATCACTTGAGCAAGGCAGCAGCAGTGGCTCTGGTGCTGGGGCAGAGCACCTCAAACCCATCTGGGGTTTTCCACCAATGATTCCACATCTGCTGGGTGCTGTGAGCTTGGGTTTTGGGTTGTGGTGCCGGAGATACAGGCTCTTAGAGCAGTGAGTGTTTCCCACCTTGGTTCTCCCCCTGCAGAGCCCCGAGTTCCGGGAGTTCCTGCTGACCAAGCTCATCAATGCTGAGAACGCCTGCTGCAAGTCTGACAAGTTTGCCAAGCTGGAGGTAACGCTGCTGGAGCAGGCTTTGGGAGTTCTCCCATCCCTCCTCAAAGCCACCTTTCCCTGCTGCCCTGGGTCAGTGCTGGCAGGGATGAGGGCACGGTGGCCGTGGGTGGCACTGCCCTGCAGGAGGCAGGAGCTGGTGGCAGGGTCAGAGCCACTGCTCCTCCTGCGGGGCTGAGCCCTCTGTGTGCCTGCAGGACAGGACTCGGGCTGCCTTGCTGGACAACCTGCACGACGAGCTGCACGGGCACACACAGACCATGCTGGGGCTGGGCCCCGAGGAGGACAAGCTGGAGAATGGGGGTCATGGAGGCTTCCTGGAGTCCTTCAAGGTAAACCCTGCCTGCCAGCAGCAGAGCTAAAGTGCACCTGGGGTGGGCAGAGTGCGTGCTGGGGGACAAGAGGTGTCCCCCGAGGGTAGCGGGGCAGGAGGAGGTGGGGACTGCTGCCACCACTGCCTGCTCAGCCTGCCGAGTGCCCAAACTGGTCCCAGTGGGAGCAAGCATGAGCTGGCATGGGCACATTGCTGGGGAGCGTCTGCATTGGAGTGACTTCTCCAGAGCTCCTGAGCACCAGTGTGCTGCAGCTTTTCCTGTGTCCCCAGAGGGGTCCAAGCCCAGCCCACCCCTGCCACAGGGTGTGCCTGCAGCTGGGCTCTGCTGTGGCAGGACTTGTCCTGCGCTGTTCTGGCTGTCCCTGCTGTGGGGTCAGGAGGGGGCCTGGGGCAGCTGGCACGGCGGGTGGGAGGTGGTGGTTGTGGTGCTCAAAACAGAGGTAGGAAGAAAGGTGCTGGGTGTGGAGGGGGGAAGTGGAGCTGAGTGTGCCAGGGAGATGGGTGAGTGTGAGGGAAGGCAGGGTATGTGGGCTGGAGGAAAAGGAGTGGGCAAAGTGCTGTGGAGCAAACTGAGCAGCCTCTGGCAGTAGGGACAGTGGGACAGTGACTGGCTGGGCAGCAGGGACATCCTCGAGAGGGAGGGGCAGCACTGAGGGTTTGAGCCATTGCCAGGTGTCTGTGGTGCAGCTGCCCTGTGGAATGGAAGGGGCTGGCACTGGAGTGTCACTGTCTGGGCAGGGGTGTCCTGGCTGTGAGCTGGAACAGCTCTATCTCAGGCACGGTTATTTCTATGGCACAGAGAAGTGAGGCTGGTGAATGAGTCACCTCATCCTGTCCCCAGAGGATGGGGCTGGGGAGGAGGGGTGCCCAGCTCCCCAGAGCTCGCTGCAAGGCTCAGGTGTGCCCTGTTCCAGTGTAGGAATGGAGTCAGTCACACATCACAGCAGTCACACCGGCTCGGGCTGAGGTTAAACAGGGCTGTTGTGGCACACTGGCCGTGTGAGGGGACAGACCGTGCTCTCTTGGCCTTGCAGGCAGTGCTGGGGTGGGAGGTGAGCCCCCTGGTCCGTGTTGGTCACCTCGGGCCCGCGCTGCTGGGCTGCCTGCTGGCTTACATCCTGCACGGTGCCCTGTCCGAGTGACGGGCAGGAGGAGGTGAAGGAGGGCTGCAGGGCTCACACCTGCTCCCCATCGAATCTTTTTGCCTGCTGCCTTGCACCTACGACCCAGCCTCCAGACCCATCCCCTTGCCAAGTGACTGGGCACGCTTGTTCAGTTCCCAGAGGTGAGCAGAGCTCGGTTCTGCTGGGCTCTGAGGGACTGAGAGGTGCCTTTGCCTCCTCTGCGGGGGAAGGAGCCACTCCTCAGGGCTGGGGTGCTGGGACAGCCTGCAGAGTTCCACAGCCTGGGCAGGAGCCTGCAGAGTGTGAGGCTTTGCTTTGCAGCAAAGCAGCTGGTGACTTTTACCTGAGAACAATGTCAAATCGTGTATGAATTGCTGCTGACCCCAATAAATTCAGTCTGATGGAGCCTTGCTTGATGTTCATTATTGGATGGGCAGGAGGGGCAGTTGGGGCTGTGGCCATCAGTGCTGGAGGCTTGGTGAGAGCTCAGGGATGCAGATTTCTCTTGCCCTGGTGTGGGCCCACCTGTGGCTCTGTGACCCTGGGGTCTGCATGCTGCAGGTGCAGAGCTGGCACCTTCAGGAGCTCGGCCTGCCACGGTTTATTTACTCTTTATTCAGGGCTGGAGGAGCAGCAGCCACGGCTGAGGGAATAGCTGAGGAGAGAGTGGAGGAGGTGGCTGATTGAAGAGTGAGGGAAGGGAGAGGTGAAGATCAAAGTGAGCAGGGAGAACCTGGGGCTGCTGTGGGGCCAGCTCACCTCCAGTCCCTTCTGGGGCTGGATAAAGAGAAGCCACAGCAGCAGTTCAGGCTAAATGGATTGTCAAAGAGAAGCTTGCTGAAGAACAGAAGCACTTTTATGTGGCTGTGAAGCCTCCAGCTCAGGGGCTGTTTTGGGGCAGGCTGGAGAGGTGCAGGAGAGGTGCAAGAAAGGCAGGAGAGGATCTGTCCTCTCTGAGTCGAGGGAGAATTGTGAAAGGTGTGCACACACACGGCTTGGGGCTTGGCTGTGGTCCCCATTCCTGCCAAGGGAATGTTGGCCAGGCAGGAGGCAGGGCTTGGGACCTGTGTCTGCACCTCCTGTAGCTGCAGTCCTTGATACCACAGAGCAGTGGGGTGAGATCTGATGCTGTGGTGGCAGTGGGGCTCCCCAGGGGCAGCCCGTGCCCAGCTGCCAGGGCTCTGTCGGGGTGTGCTGCTGTCGGGGAGGCACAGCTCTGTCCCCCTTGTGCTGGGTGGTGGTGACCTGCTGTCCCTGTGCCGCAGAGAGCCATCCGTGTGCGCAGCCACTCGATGGAGACCATGGTGGGCAGCCAGAGGAAGCACCACGGGCCGGGCATCCCGGGCAGCCTCAGCGGGGGCATCGCGCACAACAGCGGCGAGGTCACCAAGACCACCTTCTCGGTGAGCACGTCCCTCTGTCCCTCTGTCCCTCTGTCCCTCTGTCCCTTCCTCTCCCACCCCCCACAGCTCGACAGTCTCTGTGCTCTGCTGGAGCAGCCTGGCACTCACCTCCATGGGCAGCAAGGGTAAGGGGAGGGGGGACCTGAGCAGGCTGTGAATTTGGATGCCTCGTTCAAGTTGGACTTGTTTTGTGGAAAAACCAAATGTAAGCTTCCCGGGGTTTTGGTCCCAAGGTAAAAGGAGATAGAAAAGAAGTTTTAGGTGCATAGGCAGCACAGCTCCTCACAGGATGTTTGAGTTCCCAGGAGAGAGCTGTGCTCTCCAACCCAGGCTGTTCTCTGCTTTCAGCCCCCTGTCCCGGCTGCTGCTGCCAAGAACCAGTCCAGGAGCCCCATCAAGCGCCGGTCAGGGCTGTTCCCTCGCCTGCACACCACCTCAGAGAGCCAGGCCGAGAGCAGGACAAGGTGGTGAGTTTGTGCTGGTGGCTATAGAGCATCCTCCAGAAACCCTCACAGTTTATAATTGCTATTGGGTAGTACAATTTGACCATCCTTTTTCAGTCTCTTGTATAACTTGTGCAACCTGTCCCTTTGTGCTCTCAGTGACAGCGTTTCTGGAGCCCAGAAGACACCAGATTTAGGACATTCTTCCCAAGAGATGAAATCTGAAACCTCCTCCAACCCCAGCTCCCCTGAAATATGCCCCAACAAAGACAGGTGAGCCAGGAGGAGCCCATCCTCCTTCCACCACAGCTCAACACACATCAAGGAATTTGTCAAAGGAAACCATTACTAAATTCTACTTTAAATAAGTTTGATATTTAGGGAGAAAAGGTTCTGGTGAGCACAGCTCTTTTTTGGTTTTTGCAAGGAAGAGCAAAGAGCAGCATTATCCCGAGGCTGCCCAGATCCCCGGGGCACAGAAGGCTGTGCCTGTCCCTCCCTGCCAAGGCGAAGCCAGCTCCACCCGGGCACCCCCAGTGCCTTGTGCCAGGCCTGTGGAAGCAGCTGAGTGCTGCAGCCCCTTGGCTCCCTGCTGAGGGGCGTGCAGGAGGGTCAGTCCCCGTCACAGCCCAGGGGCCACGCTGCCCTGGTGACAGCCACGCGCCCTTCCTTCGTTCCGCCTCTCTCCAGGCCTTTTCTCAAGCTGAAAGAGAACGGGCGCTCGAACATCTCCCGTTCCTCCTCCAGCACCAGCAGCTTCAGCAGCACGGCGGGGGAGAGCGAGACCCTGGAGGAGTACGACAGCGTGGTAGGTGCCAGCCCCTGCCCACAGCACATCCCTCACCCGCTGGGCTCCTGCTCCCCCTGCCAGCCTTCGCTGCTGGATGGAGAGCCTCACCCCTCTGGCTGTGGGAGCAGGGTGGGTTTGCCTGGTGGGCACTGGGCTGCTCTGGCTGCCCCATCCCTGGAGGTGGCCAAGGCCAGGCTGGGCAGAGCTGGGAGCAGCCTGCTCTAGTGGAAGGCATCGCTGCCCATGGCAGGGAGGGTGTGATTGGATGGTCTTTAAAGTGCCTTCCAAACCAAGAAGCCAAAGCATTCTGTGATTCTGACAGCCCAGGGAGCCTTGGAATGCCCAGGCACTGCCCAGGGTGGGTTGCAGGGGGTGTTGGCAGGGTGTGGGGAAGAGCTGCCTGCAGGAAAAGCCATGTGCTGTGTCTGTGAGCAGGGGAGCCAGCCCTCCACGGCGTCGCCCTTCAAGCAGGACGTGTTTGTGTACAGCGCTTCCCCCGGCAGCGAGAGCCCCGGCGTGGGCGCCCCGGCCACCCCTGTCATCATGAGCAGGAGCCCCACAGGTGGGTCACGGCCACTCCGGCTCTGCCGCCACTCCTGGGGCCACCCAGAGCCCCTGGAGCGCTGCCTTGGGATGGGTCTGTGGCTCTGGGTGGAGGAGCTGTGCTCGCCCTGGCACCCCAGGGTGTGGGGCAGCCCCATCCTGGCAGGGAGCTCTGGAGACACGGCCCCAGGAGCTGTAGTTCTGGACTTGCATGGGCAATTTGTTTCCTTTCTCAATCAGAGCTCAGAGGTGGCTCTTGCTGTGGCTTTGTTCCCTCTGTCTCCCCTGACAGGCATGTGCAGTAGTCGTGGAAACTCTGTCTGCAGAGGCTGAGCCATGACTCACAATTATTTAATCAACAAGCAGCTTCCCGTGGTCCTGGCTCCGTTCCTGTCCTGCCAGCCTGCTCACCAGCTCCATCCATTTCAGTCTGGTGATTTCCACACTGGAGGGCAGCTCGGGAGGGCAGAGCAGGCAGGAACTGTGCTGCCCATCCTGGGGTGACAGTGCAGTGAGACAGGGGATGGCCTGGTCATCCCTCACCCACAAATCCCCATGGCTGTGATTCCTTGAGCCACAGAGAGCCACAAGGCACCAGCATCCACGTGGAGAAACTCTGTTTGTGAAACAGCCAGGAAGCACAAATAGACCCAAACAGATCTGAAACTGGGATGATGTCAGGCAAAATGGGGCCATGGAGTGCAGGCAGCTTTTTGTGTCTCAGCACCCCTCAGGTCCCCCTCCTCATTTAATTAATGATTTTCTGAATCCTTAAACCAGCCCTTTTTAATGCTTGAAGTGTTTATTTTGTATTTTTCCTGCCAAGAACATGAAAATCCACCCCTACATTATATGGATCAGTCATTCCTTGTAGCCTTTTCAGTGGCATTTCCAGGAGAAAGACTGTGAAATGTAATTAAGCCTCAATTTGTTCCATTGCAAACACTTAATGTACAGCTTTTGCCAAACATTCAGCCAAGGCAGACTAAATATTGGTAGCACTCCTGACAGCCTATTAAAGTGCCTCTCTGGGCGAGTGCAGCCATACTACAGCAAATATTTTTGCTCACAGTTTATTATTTTTGCTCTTTCTTTGTCCTCTCCCTCCAGCAGATCTAAAGAACAGAAACTCTCCGAGGTCCAACCTGAAGTTCCGCTTTGACAAGCTGAGCCACGGCAGCTCCAGCATGGTGGGTGCCAGGGCTGTCCTGGGGGACGCTGAGCACTCGTGTCCTCCCTGCCCAGCCTGGGGTCTGGGCTCTGGGGGGGCTCTGAGAAAAAAAAAGGGGTTTTGTGACTTCTTTGTTTGCAACCCACCCCATGTTCTGTTCTTTCACACAGAGCCACTAGCAGGAGGAAACCATGAGCTTGCAGGTGAGTGTTGATCTGTTTTATTTTGTGCAAAAAGGCTCCTTGGGGGCCAGCTGTGTTCAGCCAGCCACGGCTGCTCACACTGCTTGTTATTCCTTCTGGGATCCATTCTGTGCCCTGGAGCACCTTAAATGCTGCTGTGGGTGAGTGAGGGAAAGGGCAGGGGGTGGTGGCAGGGCTGCACCCAGCAGTGCTGCTCTGCAGCCTCCCCTGTTCCTCTCTGGAGCCCTGCAGGTTGCATTTTCCCAGTTAACCTTTGTCAAGCACTGGTGCCCATCTCCACGTTTGCTGCACTGTGCTCTGGGCCCTGGGGTGGAAGGGCAGTGCAGGCCCTTACCCATTCCAAAAATCCAAGGGGAAATGGAAGATTCATGAGATGGATTTCATGGGCAGAGGTAAAGGGAGCTCAGTGTGATTTACCTGGGTTCTGTTCCATGAAGTTAAGGGTGTCATTAGGAAGACCCAAATTGAGCAGAAGAGCCCATAGAACTTGAAATGAGAGGAATTTACATTTCTGAAAGCATGGGGCTCAAAAAGCTGGGATTTTCACCCCATCACTGAGTTTCCTCCTCCCACAACCTGGCAGTGATGGGTGGCCTTTGGGGAAGGTCACTGCCATGGCTTCAGCTCCCTCCCTGGCACAGGTGCTTCACAGCCAGCCCCTCAGGGGTGGGAATATTCTTCTTCCACACTCCTGACACTTTTATCCTTTTCCTTTTTTGCACAGAATGTTTCAACAAAGGGAAAAATCTTCAACACCCCATGGGACCACGCACGCCCCGGCCATGGGCAGCGAGGTGCCCTCGCCTGCTGGCTGCCTGCTACACCAGAAAAGAGCTCTCACCTTGCTGCAGTCCTGTCCTGGCAGGCAGCAGCCACCTCCTCACCTGGAGTCCCCTGTCCAGCACACCCTGCGTGCAGGAGGAGACGTGTCTCTGCACACACGTGCCAGGGCCATGTCCCCTCCTGGTGCTCTGCTGGGTCACCCTGTGCTTGCCCACATGTGCTGCAGCTGCTGGGCACCGTCCATTCCCCTCTCCCTGGGTTGCCTGGTGGCTCCTTTTGGGCAGAGGGGCAGCAGGAGAGACCTCTGCATATTTTAGGTCTCTCCATGCTTTATTTGCAGTTATCAGTGGGAAACAGGGGGTTATGTTTGTTTTTTGAAGGGTGGGGGGTCAGGCCAAAGTTAGTGTTAGTGGCTCTGGGGCAATTTGCAATTGTTTGCTGTTCTCTTCTCTGGGGGCAATGGGGCAAAACCTCCCTGGGGGAGTCCTGGGCTGCTCTCCCTGGAGTGGGGTCTGCAGTGTCTCTCCATCCATCCCCCAGCTCCTACCTACACCCCAAATCCCTTGGGGCAAAGGCAGCCCCTCACTCCAAACCTGCTCAGTTTCCTGCACAAGAGGCAGGTGAGTGAGGTGGCAAGGGAGTGGGGCTGGGGACTGCAGCCAGCTCATCCTCCTTGGCAGGTTCCTCCTCCCTGCTCCATCCCTGCCTGACACTGAGCACAGAGCTAAAGCTGTGCTGTATCACAGCTTTGGCTTTTCTAAGTACTAGAACTGGAACTGCAGGGGATTTACCTGGTGGGCTCTGCTTTGCCCTATGGCTTGGATCACCAGGCGAGCGAATGCATAGAGCAGTGATTTGTGAGGTGTTAGGCTGCTCCAGCCCTTGCAGAGTCTGTCCTGCAAGTTCTTGTTATTCTGAAAGGATTAGAGATTCTGCAAGGTAACTTTCCCATAATGCCCTTTCCCAGAAAATACCTCTCTCAACATGCCAAGAAATCCTTTTGCTCCTTTATGGAACTTCACGTGAAGTTTCCTGAAGCCTGTCCGTAGATTTCACATTGCTCATAGATTTCCCTTACCCAGACAGGCCATGATGCTGCAGAGATTTTCCCCCCTCTCCCATAGCCTTGGAAACCCCCATGAAATCAGGTTCTCAGTCTCAAGTGAACACAGTTTTTTGAGTTTGTGATTCCTACTGAAAACAGGACTTTGAGTGCCAAAGTCACCTTCCCCTGATGGGTGCTCCACTGTGGCTGTGGCTGCTTCTGCTCCCCTCTCTCTTGTAGGATTCAACCATCACCTCCCCTCGTCCCTGCTCTCCCCTGGCCAGAGCCAGCAGCTGCTGTGCCCGCCCTGGTCCTGCAGGGAGGTGCTCCCCGAGAGCCTTACAGCCCTGCTCACATCGGTGCTCTGCTCTGCTGTGATTAATCCATGTGGGAAGGCTGGAGGGGAACCAGGTTAAAGAAGGACAGTTGTGAAAAGGCAAGGAACAGTTTCACCGGCCCTGAGTGCTGTGTAGGACGAGTACCTATGGATAACTCCCATGGGGATGCTCCCTGCTGCTCCCAGCCTGTTGCACTTCAGTGGAGTTTAAGCCTCGAGTTCCCTGTGGAAGAGGGGCAGGGCATGTGCTCAGCCCAGCCTGTAGCTGTAGGTGTCTCAGGATCACACACTTTGCTGTTCAGCACTTGCCTGATGATGCTTCAGTAGCACTTTCAAACCCACCCCAGCTCTCCTGTTAGAAGCTTTGGTCTGGTTTCCTGAGGCTGCAGTGAGACACTGACTGGTGCAATGACTCTCTTCAGGGTCTGCTCTGGGTTTGCTTTTTCCTCCGAGCAGTCACTTGGTTCTGTAGGTGTCGTCATTCCTGTGGGTGTTGATCTCCGTGAGATCTTTCAGCAGACAATGCAGTGGCTACTGTCAGCTGGTTTGCCATTTTTGGTTGTTTTGTTGCTGCTTTTTTTCACTTGAAACTGTGGCTTTCCTTTTTGACCTGGATTGATTTGGGAATTACTGAATCGGGACTAAGAGGCAGTAGAGTGTGCAGCCTCAGGGAGAGTTCAGTGCTCTGGGCTCGTCTCTGCTGTGCTGGAGCAGCGCTGGGGCTGGGGTCTGGCGTGAGGTTTGGGACATTTCCAGCAGCACTCCTCACCAAGGGCCCAAGCCCCGCTTTAGGCTCCACCAGAGCTGGATCTGCACGCCCGGGCTGTCCTGGGCTGTCCCGGGGCAGTGCTGGAGCTGAGAAGTGCTTGTGCCACATCCCAGGGACTTCTGCACTTCCAGCAGTGGGTGAAGCTGTTCCTGTATATATTTTGCAAAATGTTTTGTGCTTATGAGTGACACTTATACATCTATACATATATAAAAGGGATATATATATACATATATATATATATGTGTATAAAATATATATATCTATATATATGAAGGAAAGGAACCTTAACTGACACTAGAATTACTGGGCAGTGCATTTTCCTTTCTGGTTCCACAGTTTCCATGCACAGACCCTGTGCCCTCCTCAGCAGTGGCACTGCAGGGGGAGCAGAGGGGGCTCAGAAATGCCTCAGGGGTGTTGGGGAGGCCCCTGCTGTGTGAGGGCTCTGCTGCTGGGGCTGCTTCCCTTCCCCTTCCCCTTCCCCTTCCCCTTCCCCTTCCCCTTCCCCTTCCCCTTCCCCTTCCCCTTCCCCGCTCGCTCCTGCTGCAGCCCTGGGCTCGGAGCAGCTCCTGCCTGGGGCAGGCGCTGGTGGCCCAGCTGCAGCTCCACATCTGGCACATCTGGCTCCGAGTGCTGTGCAGGGCTGGAGCCTGTTCCCTCCAGCAGCATCCCGTCACCAGCATCCCCTCCCTCGGGCTGGTGTGCAGCTGCCGTGGGCTGGCGCAGAGCCGCGCTCCCACTCAGGAAAGCGCCCGGCGCGTCCTTGCCAAAAGCACAACACACAAGTGCTTTGTTCTGAGGGAAGCGGGGGATCCCAAGCACAAACTCGGTTTCTTTGCAGAGTTTTGAGGCTCTTTGAGGCAGGCAGGTGAGGGACCAAGAGGTGTTTTTGCTACAGAGGGGCTGTACCGGGCTGGATCTCCGTGCTGCGGGGGGCTCGGTGCCGGTTCCTGGTGCCGGTTCCTGGTGCTGGTTCCTGGTGTCGTTTCCCGGTGCCGGTTCCTGGTGCTGGTTCCCAGTACCGGTTCCCTGGTGCTGGTTCCCAGTGCTGGTTCCTGGGGCCGGTTCCTGGTGCTGGTTCCCAGTGCTGGTTCCTGGGGCCGGTTCCCTGGTGCTGGTTCCCAGTGCTGGTTCCTGGGGCCGGTTCCTGGTGCTGGTTCCCGGTGCCGGTTCCAGGTGCCGGTTCCTGGTGCCAGTTCCTGGTGCTGGTTCCCTGGTGCCGGTTCCTGGGGCCTGTTCCCGGTGCTGGTTCTCTGTGCTGGTTCCCGGTCCCGGTTCCCGGTGCTGGTTCCCGGTGCCAGTTCCCCAGTACTGGTTCCCTGGTGCTGGTTCCCCGGTGCTGGTTCCCGGTACCGGTTCCCTGGGGCCAGTTCCTGGTGCCGGTTCCGGTGCCGGTTCCCGGTGCTGTTTCCCCGGTGCCAGTTCCCCAGTGCCGGTTCCCGGTGCTGTTTCCCCGGTGCCAGTTCCCCGGTGCCGGTTCCCTGGTGCTGGTTCTCGGTGCCAGTTCCCCGGTGCCGGTTCCCGGTGCTGGTTCCTGGTGCCAGTTCCCCAGGGTCAGTTCCCAGTGCTGGTTCCCGGTGCCAGTTCCCGGTGCCGGTTCCCGGTGCCGGTTCCTGGTGCCAGTTCCCTGGGGCCGGTTCCCGGTGCCGGTTCCCAGCGCTGATTCCCCGGGGTCAGTTCCCAGTGCCGGTTCCCCGGTCCCGGTTCCCGGTGCCAGTTCCCGGTGCCGGTTCCCGGCGCTGGTTCCCGGTCCCGGTTCCTGGTGCCGGTTCCCCGTGCTGGTTCCCCAGTACCGGTTCCCTGGTGCCGGTTCCCCGGTGCCAGTTCCCTGGTCCCGGTTCCCGGTGCCGGTCCCAGTTCCCCACGGCCCGGGCAGATCCCGGCACCCCGCGGTCCCCGCTGCGTCCTCGCTGCTGCTGCAGCTGCACATCTGCCCCAGCATGCTTCCATCGCCTTCAGTGAATGCAGCACTGCCCGTGTCCTGCAAAGGGAAATGCTGGAATTGTGAAGAATGTGAAGAGAGTTTATAGAGCGAAAATAAATCTTGAAGAAATGTATCTGATAAAGTTTATTTTTGATGTAGAGAGGCAGTGCTTTGTAGTTTCTGGTGACCTATGTCTGTTGTATATAATGTATATTTAATTTATTGCTATGGTAGCAGATTGTTATGTATAAAACTAAAGGTTCACAAATGTATATTTTGTTGCTTAAATGTGTCTTTGCAAAATTCACAATAAATAACATATTTTGTGTCCACATACGTACTCCGTGTGTGTGGCCATGTAGTGACAGCTCTAGAGGAGCATTTTGGGAACTTTCCTTTCAAACCGGGTGAGGGCTGAGCCGTGGCAGCGGGAGCCAGGAGAGCTCCCAGGGACTCAAACACCCGGGCAGTGGGAGCAGAGGAATATCGGAGCACGGGGATGTGTAAATGGGGAAACCTCTGGGACTGCAGCAGCGGAGGACGAGCTGTGACTCTTCTGCAAACACTCAGCCACTTACCCAAGATAACTGTTGCAAATTGTTGAAAACTGCATTTTCTCTCTCCAGCTCCTCAGTCTCCTTTCAAATAAATTTTTAATTTTTTTATTTTTATTTTTTTTTACAGGGGTTAGGGAAAAGGCTGTTGTGACAGCATCTGAGCAGCTCAGAGTGTGGCCAGCAAGCACACAGCCCATGGTGCCAAGTCACTGACAGCTCCTCATGGTCAGAGCAGGGTCAGCCTCGAGGGGTTTAAAAAGTTAAGCTTTAAAACTAAATACTGTGAGACAATGTTGACAGATAAACAAACAGTTTAGACATATGTTTTAAATGATTTAAAGAAATCTTTTCTAGACCTGGCAGATGGGCAAGTTGGGAATTAATGGTTGAGTATTCCAGCCAGAATTTGGAAAGTTTCCCACAGAATCTGGACTCTAAAGTTTGGTGGGAGGGAGACTCAAATACTGCAGACAACTGGAAAACAAACTCCAAACAGGCTGCTCAGCCAGAATTACTTCACTCACTTTTGTAGTTTAAACAAACTGTGAGTGTTGTGGAAACAAGAACCTAAATCCAGGTTTCAGAGCAGTTTGCTTGGAGTCTTTCATTCACTGAGCTCCAGCTTTCCACACCCTTCAGCCCCTGGCTGATCTGGCCAGAAAATTGCAGGTGTGACCAGAGCCAGAGCTGGGACACAGGTGCTGCCCAGTGTGGCCCTGCCGGAGCTCTGGAGCCACAGGGGGATGATTTCCCTGCCTGGGCACCTCCTGCCTCCTGTGGGACGCTCACTGTGCCCCGGGCTGCTCTCCTGATCACAGGGCAGAGTAATTCCATCCTTCAGTCACAGCAGCATCTGCAGACGTGCAGACACTGACCCGTTAGGAGTGGTTGGATGTTCTAAGGCTGCTCCAAATCATCTTCAGAGCTTATCAGATCTGGCAGGGCAGCGTGGGGCAGCTATCAGGGAAGATAAGACCTTGTCTGTCTCTTTAATGGAAGGCTGGAGGAAAAAGATAATCATGCTGAATAGTGCTTAGTGGAAAGCCTCCTGAATGTAATTAATCAAGTAATCAAGTGATTTTCTAGGCACCGAAGGAAAGCAGAGGGACTAATGAAATTACAGAATGCTTTGGGTTAGGAGTATAAAGATCACCTACTCACCCCTGATAAGGGTGGGGATATTCCCTGGGCTCAGGTGTTCTAAGCCTGCTCCAGCCTGGCCTTGAGCACTTCCAGAGATGCAGCTTTGCAAAGCTCCTGCTCTGGGCCCAGCTTTGACAATGGCTCTGTGTGACTCAAGCAAGGCATCAACTGATAAAAGCAGGTTTGTTCTTAATATTTGAAATTGAAATTAGGGACAAGAAAATCCAACTTGTTTTTGTTGTGTTTTGTTGTTTGTTTTTTCCAAATGTTTCCTGAAGTCCTTTGAGTGTGTGGTGGGATGCAGTGCAGTCCTCAAGGATGAGGGGAGTGTTCCATGGCACAGCCAGGGCACTGCAGCCCCACTGCAGCCTCAGGCTGAAAATCCCTGGGAAAGGCTCAGGATGACACAGAGAAGAAAAACAACTATTGCTGATCACATTCTCTAATCATGGTCCTATGAATTTATTTGACATGAGGTTTTGATATTTATAGCCAGACTTATGCTTTGCTTTTTTTAAATAATAGTGGATGTTTATTTCTCTCACCCATTACATCCCATCCCAGAAACTGCACGAATTTATGACAAACACAAAGTGAGGCTGATGTACTCTCTTTGTAAAATTAGAAGGTTCTGGCACCCGTGGGTGTCTTTAGCACACAACTCAGTGTGCTGTTGAGCTACTGAAAATGTAAATCCTTGGGTGTTTAATTTCAATAGTGACTGAGTTTTTCCACGTGGGTGGGGGAAGAATTTTCCAGTTTCGTTCTTTGGAGCAGCTGAACTCAGAGGCTTCCCCTTCTGTACAGAAGGTGGCAGTGGAAATACAGGAATGAAGTGTAATCTCTGCTCGCGTTTACAAACAGACTCGTGTGGGTGACACCTGTCAGAACACCTGCGAGCCTCTCTCTGTCAGGGAGGTCCTGCCCTGCTCTAGCCTGGTTAATTTACCACAGAGCACACTGAAAACGTCTGAGCCCCACAGATGAGCTGGGTCTGATGTGAATTGTCAGAGACCAAGGGCTGAGGATGGTGGAGTTAACCCTGGAGCTGCTGCTGGCCGAGCTGGGGTCACTCCTGTCCTGGCCAGGCCACCAGGAACCATCTCCTCACAAAAACCTGCAGGACCCGAGCCTGGCTCTCCATCAGCAGCATGAAGGGCTCTCAGCTGGTCCATGGGCAGCAGGAGGATCCAGGGGCAGAAGGGATGTGCTGGTCCATGCCAGGGGCTGAAGGGATGTGCTGGTCCATGCCAGGGGCTGAAGGGATGTGCTGGTCCGTGCCAGGGGCTGAAGGGATGTGCTGGTCCGTGCCCTGGGCAGCAGGAGGATGCCAGGGACTGAAGGGCTGTGCTGGTCCGTGCCCAGGGGCTGAAGGGATGTGCTGGTCCGTGCTCTGGGGCTGAAGGGATGTGCTGGTCCGTGCTCTGGGGCTGAAGGGATGTGCTGGTCCGTGCCCTGGGGCTGAAGGGCTGTGCTGGTCCATGCCAGGGGCTGAAGGGCTGTGCTGGTCCATGCCAGGGGCTGAAGGGCTGTGCTGGTCCGTGCCAGGGGCTGAAGGGCTGTGCTGGTCCGTGCCAGGGGCTGAAGGGATGTGCTGGTCCATGGGCAGCAGGAGGATGCCAGGGGCTGAAGGGATGTGCTGGTCCGTGCCCAGGGGCTGAAGGGATGTGCTGGTCCGTGCCCAGGGGCTGAAGGGATGTGCTGGTCCGTGCCCAGGGGCTGAAGGGATGTGCTGGTCCGTGCCAGGGGCTGAAGGGCTGTGCTGGTCCATGGGCAGCAGGAGGATGCCAGGGGCTGAAGGAGCTGGAGCTCCGGGATGTGTCAGCCCCGCCCGGGGCCGCAGAGCGGCGGCAGCGCCTCAGCAGAGACACAAACCCGAGCTGAGGAGCATCAGCTCCAGAGGAAACCTGAAAATAATCGGCTGTGGTTGTAGAGAGTGGAGCTTACAGGCTTGGCTCAATGGGAAAAACCTTTCTTTGTTTCCGAGCTCAGCTGCAGGAGGGGGTTTGTGTTCATAGTGTTACCAATGTTTTTTTACAACCTTGCAAACACAACACGCTTAAGGAGTGTTTGTCCCAATGGGAATAAGCAAGTTAGGCTCACTGGAAGTTCTTCTGTGTCACCTCAAATCCCATCTTAGGTAGACCCCAAGACCTTTGCTGCTTGTGAACTTCAGTAATGCCAAACACATCTGGCCCAGATGTGGCTGCACATCTGGCAGTTCTCTTACAGTCACTGCCACAGCCTGTAATTTCTGTGCTGTTTCTGGCTCTATTTCTTGTGTCTGGTAGGGGAGGGAGGTTTGGAAAGGAAAACTGATAGATCTGTCTGTGCATGCCAGGCACTGAGACCTGCAAGAGAAATTGTGTGGCTCTGTGAAGCTCTGCAGGACCACACTGTGCAATGTCCCCTCGGATTCCTCCCCATGGCACCCCTTTCCAGTTCCCATCAGACTCTTTCTGGGAAGGGCCCCCACACCTCCTGAGCTGCTGCAGGAGCTTCTCCCTTTACCCTCAGGGCCCCTTCCCCTCTGGTACCTGAAGTCAGAGACTGGCTGCAGTTTGGAGCTCAGGACACTCCAATCACGTCCCCAGTTGTCTGACAGGGACTGTGATGCTCTGCTTTGCTCTGTTGCTTTGTCTGAATTTTGTGTGTGGCAGTAGGGACTGGGCTGTATCTGCTGTGCCCTATTGTTTGCTTTCCTTGGAGCCCTCCTAGAGGAATTATTTGTTAAACAAATCGAATGTGTTGGGAATAACACACAATGGTTCATAATTCCCTATCGTGGGGATTGCTGCTGCATCACTAGCACAGTGTGGGGCTGAAGAGAGCGCTCTGGGAGCTGGCTCTGCTGCTGGAGACATGACCATATCCATTGACAAGCAGAATTAATTTGCTGGGTTTTGTTTGCACGGATTTTGCCAGAGTAAAATCCCACTTATTTTCCATTTCAGCACCATGAAAAGTGTATTGATTTTTCTTCACTTCTGATTGTTCACATTACTGGATTGCTTTTAAATAGTTGACAGAGATCATTCATTTTCCAGCTCCAACATATTTTACAGCCTGTTCCCTGTTTTATTTGTGTGTGCTTTGGGGGAGTTCCACGGTTCTACATCACACTGATCACCTTCTGCAAACGGCAGCCCTGGCAGGAGGGAGGAAACTCTTCCCCTGTGGGGTTTTTGCTCCTTCTGCCTTCTCCCTTCAGCACCTGGGTTTCACCTTCCTGACTCAGAAGTTGGAGCTGAGGCTCAAAAAACCTCTAAGCCAAAGATCAGAACAGGCCAAAGGAACAACAGAGAAAATCAGTGGTGTGGGAAGAGGTGCTGGTTAGTGAGAGGGCATTGAGAGCAGCCCTTGGTGTTGGTGGATTGGGGTGATGGGCTCACCAGGGAGGGGCAGCATCCTTCCAACCCAACACACAAAGGGAATGAGGGAACCCCTGGCATTTCCTCAGTGCAGAACCCAGGGATTTGAAATGCTGCCCCAGCCCAGCACCTCTCTTCACCCTGTCCCTGAGCTCTCTCCCCTCTCCAGCTGAGCCCTTTGGGAGCAGGAGCTGCCTGTCCCTATTTGCTGGTGCAGTTCCTAAAGCAGTGGGGTCCTGATTTCACAGGGGCCTCCAGGCAACAGGGTGACAGTGCTAATAATGAGAATTAATTATTCATTTACCACTTCACTCTCGGTGAATAATCTCCAATAATCATGTATAATTTGCTGCTTCAGTGAATACTTTGATACTAAACAGAGCTGGTAGAATAAAGTCACAGGAGTGAAAACCCCATGTAAAAGGAGTTAGAAAATGGTCAAGACTAAAAAAAATAATCTAAGAAATATTTGTGCATAATCATGTGCCCAGATCTAGTAGAGTCCTGGACAAACACATGAAAGGCAGATTGAGCAATCCCTGTCTCTGACCCAGCTCTTGTTAGAGGTCCCCGTATGATCCCAAAAAGGAGGCTGTGTTCTGTGGCCAGAGCATGGTCCAGGAGATCTTTTTGTCTTCTTTAACCTCCTTCTGGGGTGAGGGAAGCGCAGTAAGTGAAAGCTACTTGGCACTGAAGCAATTAAGTGGGGAATTAAATATTGATAAGACCTAAATGACTGGGGCACCCAGACTGCAGGTCCCAACCAGCCCTGGGCAGTCAGGGAAAGCTGCTGCAGTGCTGCTCAGGCTGTTTGCACGGTCTGGGACAGTTCAATGACACTGATTTCTCCATTTGCCTTTGCCTTTTCCCTTCCCATGGCTCCTAAGAGCTCACCACAGGGCTGTGCCCGTCCACAGCATGCGCACCCACTGCAAAGCTGTTGTGGCAAAGGCAGATCCCAGCAGCCAGGAGCTGTGTGGGGTTGTTATGGGAAACTGCTGAGGCATTGTCTGTTCCCACATGGAAATCTCCCTCAGAAGCAGATTGCACTGTTGTGTTTCAGACCGTGCCTGCTCACGCTCTCCTTGCTGACGTGCAGTGATGATGCACATGTTGGATCTCACAGTGCTGAGAGAATTAACTTTGCAAGTGTTTATCTCCCTCATCATTGACATTCTGTCAGTAGCACTGTGCTAATATTCTCTGCAGAGAAACTAAAGGCACTGACAAAAACCACTGAGCTTCTCATCTAAATCTCAGGTAGGAAATGGCATTTCTGTGTGTGAACAGCACTGTTTGGTGACACAAACCCTTACCTGTTTTCCCTTTGAGTTACAGGATCTTCGTTCTGTTTTTTTTTTCTGGACAACTTTCTGATGCATCACTTGGCAGATTTTATTTACTCCCGCTTTCCCCTCTTATATCTATTTCCACAGAAGTATCAAAGCATTTAACTCCCATTTATATATTTGTAAGTGTGTGGCTGAAGTCCTGTTGGTGGGATGAGCAGCTAGAGCTCTCCTGTGCACTGAGAGACAGGCATTTTCAGAGAGAAAAGAGTCTAACATCCTACAGCTATCAGGAATTCTGATATCTCACATTTTGGACAGCTGGTTTGAACAAAAAGATCCAGGAAGGGATTTACTCATTTTCTCATTAAGGCACCTGGACCAAACCCCAGTGTCTGTGTGAGATGCTGCCAGGGAAGGACACGGGTGTCTGCCAGGGCTGATCAGAACAGGGCAGGTTGGGAGTGCCAGGCTGGTAGCTGAGGCAGAGCAGCAGGGCTGGGCTGGCACCACAGCTGGGTCAGGGCAGGAGCTGCAGGCTGGGAGCTCTCCTCTCCCTCGTGCTGCTCTGAGAGTCCCAAACTGGATCCAAACTTCCTCAGTCCTGGAGCATCCCCAGCCTGCAGCCCCGGTGCTGCTCACTGTGGAGCAAATGCTGAACTTCCATCTTTCAGGCATGTCCTGAGACTTAATTAATGCTTCTGAAGTATTTTAAAGCCCTCAGATGGCAAGCAGGCTAAAATATTGCCAGTCCCTGAGGAACCCTCCCCTTCAGGGAGGAATCTGGGTGTTTTATTTAATGAGCAGCACTGCCTGAGACTGTCTTGACTGATTATTTCTGAGGCAAAGCAGCAACACATTTACACAATGCTGCTGAATTTTAAATGGACTCCAGTTTATCATGGGAATACAGCACTGGAGCAAGCACTCCCTTTTGTAATCCTGCAGCCAGCCTGGCCAGAGACTTTCCCTCCAGGAACTGCCCCACAGGGGCAGAGCAGGCTCCCACAGAACCAACTGCACCAAGAACAAGCTGGGAGATCCTGCCTCTTCTCCCTCAGGGAAAATGTATGGAGCCAGGGGCTTCACCTCCTCTGCAGGAATGTCTTGCTCAGCTTTGCTGTGTCTCTGGGTCAGACAGCACTGGCTGCCCTGGGCAGCATCTCTTCTTCCTCCCTGGGAGTGCTGGGCAGCTCAGCCATGCTGATAAACAACTTTATGATAATGCAGATTATGTAAATGCACCAGTTCTGCTATCATTTCTAGTGCTACCCACGGGAGCTAGTATTTTCTGGTGTGTGAGCAGGCTGCAGCATTCAACCTGCTGCCTTTTTAAGAAATGCTTTACAGGAGCAGAGCTGCCTTCAGAGGTTCTCTCGTGTGGTACCTGAGCCAGTGGCTGTGAACATGACACATTCACCATGTGAAGCCAAATAACCCTCCAGGAATTCTTTCTATTCAAATAATTGCCGGGGCAGGGCAATACTGCAAACAGCTGTGGTTCATCCCATAAACATATTCTGCCTCCTTTTGGAGCCTCAGTCTCCAACTGATGCCAGAGCCTGTCAGCTGCAGGAGCAGAGGAACATATTTCCTCTGCAGAAATGAAACGATTACTGTTGAATAAATCTGCTGTGCACAGACCTGAACTCCCCAGTGCATGCTGCATATGCAAAAGGGAAAAGTGACAGTGTTTCACCCTGCAATGAGCTGAGGAGACAGTTCATCTGCGGGCTGTGGAGCTGCTGTGTGTCAGCAGCCTAGCAACACTGCCAGTGAGGAGAAAACCTCTGAAATCAGCCCAGCCCTGACCAGCATCACCTTCCCTGGATGGGAGATAGCTGTCCCATGGCACAGGAGCTGGCCCAGCATCTCCTTTGGGCATCCTGAGTGACTGGAGCTGGAGAGGATGGGAGGGTGAGCCCTGGGAGTAGAGGGCATTGAGGGCTCTGGGCTGTGGCACTGGGAAATCTGGGCTGGTTTTGCTGCTACAGCAAGCCAGATGAGCCCCTGGCTCCACTGATGCCCTGGAGTGCAGGGGCAATGAGCTGGAGCAGAGCAAACCCTGCTCTGCAGCTGTGAGGGGGCATGGAGGGGAAAACCACAGAGCTCACTGGGACCTGTGTGTGCCCCAGTTCCACGGCTGTGGCACTGCCTGGCAAAATCAGAGCCTCTGCCAGGCCCATCTATTTCTGTCAGGAGATTTATTTCTGTCCTGTCCGTGCTGGACAGGACCCTGGTGTGATGGGGAGCTGTAGATGAGGGCTGGACACACCCTGGTGTGATGGGGAGCTGTAGATCAGTGCTGGACAGGACCCTGGTGTGTTGGGGAGCTGTAGATCAGTGCTGGACAGGACCTGGGGTGTTGGGGAGCTGTAGATGGGTGCTGGACAGGACCCTGGGGTGATGGGGAGCTGTAGAGGAGTGCTGGACACACCCTGGTGTGATGGGGAGCTGTAGATGAGGGCTGGACAGGACCCTGGTGTGATGGGGAGCTGTAGATGGGTGCTGGACAGGACCCTGGGGTGATGGGGAGCTGTAGATCAGGGCTGGACAGGACCCTGGGGTGATGGGGAGCTGTAGATCAGTGCTGGACAGGACCTGGGGTGATGGGGAGCTGTAGATGAGGGCTGGACAGGACCCTCAAACAGCCTGCACTGTATTTGCAAAATATTGTTAATCAAGAGGCACAGTTCAAGGCGTTTGGCTGGCAGGTGCAGTTAAGTGGTGGCAAACACGCTGTAAAACCACTGTGCTGAGGCCACCTTCTAATGGCTGCAGAGTGGGGGCAATCAATCAGGGCCGGCAGCCAGGGCTGGCACCGCCTCTGCAAATGCAAATTGAACGAACAGTAATGAGTGTTATCTAATTAGTGCACACAGCTGCAGTGTTACAGCCCCGTGTGCGACACACCTTGTTAAATTTCATGGTACCTATCCCAGAGTGCCTGAGAAAAGGATGGAGGTTTGCCATGTGCACGCCCTGCCCAGCACAAATCCTTGGTGAGAAATGCATTTTCCTCAGCAGGTGAGCTCTGGGCTGGGCAGTGCAAGGGTCTCCTTCAAAGTCAGCTGGCAAATGTGCAAATCAGCCAGCACAGTGCAGACTTTGTGTGTGGGTGCTGTGGCCAGGATGGTGGAAGGGTCAGTCCCAGTGAACCTCCCCTACAGCCACAGCAGCTCTCACTCGGTTTGGAGAGACTCAGGGAGGAGAGGACAGGAGGAACTGCCTGGCACAGCGCTGTGGAAGCTGCCCATGGCTGATGTCCCTGGCTGGTTTTTGGAGCTGCCAGTTCCAAGCAGAGTATTTCAGTCCCCTGCCAGTCCCAGACCTTTGTCTTTGCAAACAAACCTCCTCAGAAGCCAGAACCACAGGTGGGAGTGCTGCCCTGCTGTCCCCAAACATTCCTCAGCAGCAACACCTGGCTCCTGGTGCAACCACGCAGATCTCCTTGGCATCATCAGCCAGCTCGGTGCTTGGAGCACTTGGTGTGAGGCCAGGATAAATGATTCAGGATTGGCAGCTGAAAATCCATTCTCTGGAGCCCCCCTCAATTCTCTCAAGCAGTGCTCGAGCTGGATGCACACGCTGAGCATCACAGGGCCTGGGAGCTTCTGAGTCACTCCTGACTCAGCCCCAGCCGTGTTCGTGTTGACTTGGTTGCTTGAAGCAGTTGAAGCCGTAAAAATGCCATGGGGAAAGGCACATCCCAGCAAACAGTGCAGCAAGCTCTGCCCAGGCTCAAGGCTGGTGACTGAGACCTGCCTTGGGACAGCCCAGGGCTGCCCAGGGACCCAAAGAACATCCTGGGGAGCCTCTCCCTCTGAGAGCAGCTCCACGCATTCCTGCTCGGGGACTAGGAACACATCTGGCACCAGGAGGAAGAGCTCCCGGGGCAAAATTTTTCTGTGAGACACTTTTATTCAAATCCACGTCAGGAATTTGGTGAAAGAAATATTTCAGGCAATTCTTTCTCCTTTGTTGCTTTTATGTTCAGCAGTATCTGCTCTTCCTGTAAGATCCCTGGTGACACTGCAGGGGATGGTGGGATGGCGTTTAAATATTGATGTTTTAGCAGCTTAAGGTTTTAATATGATTTAAATTATGCACATTTTTATTGGACTCATAGGTTCATCAGCAATTAGTCTCTTCCAGCTGCACACGAGGGTGTTCAGCAGCTCTGTATTGATTTCTGCCTCAACCTCTGAATTTTAGCGACTGGCTGCATCTTGGTGCCTTGCTAAGGTAAACAAATCCACAGGCCCTTACTTGAGAGCTGCTGGTTAGCAGCCATAAATGTGTAATCAGCAACTCAGTATCCTTGGAATTAGATCTTCTTAACAATCATTAGTTTCATCCCTTGCTGCTCTAATAAACCTCTTGGTAGCAGGCCAGAGCCAATTATACTCGTGCTTGCAAAATTATAAAAGAAGGAGAAAAAGTCTGTGTTGCCACAAATAAATGAAAATTTAAACTGGCCCAAACCTGCGACACGTGTGGGACTCATCTGTTGTTTATGGAGGTTGAGCACTGAGCATTGAGACAACATGGGGGAAATCTGGATTTATTTTGCACGTTATGGATTCTTCCACCTGGTGCCAAGCTGGCCTCAGTGCACAAGTCCTGCAGCCCCTTTCTCGTTCCTTGCTGGGCTCTGCAGACCAGAGCCACCTGCCCAGCACGACCCCAGGTCATGTTGGAGAGCTGCAGTGGACTAACTTTGATTCAAAGGTGTTTTGTGGAAGGTACCCTGGCTGGGGATCACTGCAATGCTCAGGAGGAGGATGGCTGCCCTGACACAGTCACCAAATTCCTTTTTAATCTTCTGAGTGTGACAGGGAACTGCTCAGCCTGGAGGTCCCACAGGGTGGCTTTTATTCCCCCTCCCTTCTGCAGCTCCTGGAACATCCCTGGGGCCCGGCTCTCTGCTCCTGCACATCTTTTGGGGCAAGCCCTGGGAGGGGCTTGGAGCCCTGGAGCGCTCACTGTGCTCTTGTTCTGCTCCCAGCGCAGTGGGATATCACAGATAAACACCCCTGGATCACCAAGGTTTGTTTTCATTCAGTGGGATTTTTGCCAGGTGCAGTGAGAAGAGAACATGCACCTGCACCAGGTACAGTGGTTTGTGGGCTCTTGCTAAAAAAAAAAACATTAATAACAGATCCACCCATCCTTCTCCAGGTGGCTCTTAGGCCATCCTGCACAAGACACATTTTTTGAGAGAGGTGATAAGTTTCTAGGATGTGACATCAGCTTTACAGTCAAGCTGCTGGCAGGAGGAGAGAAGAATGGGAATGTAAACCATAAAAACCATAAAAATAACAGATGGGAGGCAGATGTGATAAAATGGATCCACAGGCAAATTATAAAGCCATTCAAACTGCTCATGCAGCTAAAATCAGGAAACAAAATCACATCTGAAATCACAAGGACTGGGTGTTGATTTGAGAAAATAATGTTTGACTTGGCTGTTTGTTAGTGCTGCTGCTGCTACTGGTGTGGAGGTGTTCAGGTTCGAGTCCTGGAGGAGAAGCAGTGATTTCTGCTGCAGGGAAACTTGGGCTGTGACACCTTCATTTGCTGCTGAGGAGCATTTCTGCTGTGGAGGCTTCAAGATGGTGTTTTTTTTTCCTCAACCCACACTGCAAATGTTAAATGTTCATCTTGTGCCAGTGCAATTACTTTATTGCTGTAATAAAATATCATCCAAATAATTGAAGAAACACGAAGGGGAAAATACCCCTCGAACACCCAAAGGGCAGAAGAACATGGAATGGAAACACAGAACAATGCTGGGATGTTCTGCTGGGTGTTGAGAGGATCCTGCAGGGAAGGGCTGAGCAGCACAGGGGCACAGCTCAGAGCCTGGGCGAGCAGGGAGGGCACCACGAGCTCTGCCAAGATTGTTTTAAAAGACTCAAACAAAAGACCTGTTACTTTGGAGCATCTAAAATCACTCAGCCAGTCCCCTGTCTCCAGCAGAAACTGGACAGATCTGTGCCTACAAATCAGGCTCTCAGTTTCTGGTAATTAGCAGATTACAGACTTCCTGAGCCATGAGTTGTGTTGGGAACAAGGGGCTTAATAGCCACAGATAGGTTTCTCCTTCTGAATTAATTGAATCTCTTTTTGAACCCATTTATCCTTCTGGCTGTCACACATCTCACCATTTAATTAGCCAGTGCCTGGGGACTTGAGGGGCCCCCTTCCCCTTGCACCAAGCATAAGGAACAGACACTCAGAGTCTCACCTCCTTCACAGCACTTGCACACATCTCACTGAGGGTTTCCACAACATCTGATGTTCATTAAACCCTGGTTTTCTGAGCACACAGGACTGGGGGTCTGGTTCCCTTTTTGAAGTGAGTTTTTAACTTTTTCTTCTTTCCCATGCTGCAAGAAGAGGGATGAGGTCAGAGCATGACCTGAAACCTCTGTTTAAAAGGTAAACAAAGACCCAAAATAATAAAACCAAAAATTGGCTTTATTATTCTTAATTCACTAGCTCTTCCTGATACGGGCTTCCTGCAGGATCACAGCATTTGGAACGTGCTCTGGAACACCTGCACCACAGCACTGGAGAGGGTGCTACAGCCAGGCAGTGTCTCACTCTGCACTGGATGTGGTTAGAAATGTAAACACAAATGGGGGAAAATAGGGAGGAAGGAAGGAAGGAAGGAAGGAAGGAAGGAAGGAAGGAAGGAAGGAAGGAAGGAAGGCTTTCCAAATGCCCATGACCTCTTATTGACTTTATGCAATGATATTCTTATTTATAGCAGCATCAGGTCAGAATTAGGCTTTTTCTACCAGTATTGATGAGGATGCTGGCAATTTGATGAGTTTGTCCTGCAGAGCAAATGAGTGATTAAAGTTTTCAGTGACCTTATGTCTGAGGAGTTCTGCTTTTCCCTCTGCAAAGTCTAAGCACGAGAAGCCACTGGCCTCTGCAGCACCAGGGGGTTGAATTTGTTTGTTGGTTGGTATGGGGCTTTTTCTGGTTGGGATTACAAAGCTAACACTTGCCTTTTATCAGAAATCCCTAGTTTTCTGTGGTTCTTAAAACATTTCAGTTTATTTTAAATTTAAATAGAAATGAGGCCTTCTTGAAACAAATTCATTCTGGTTGGCCTTGCACACTGATGATTAAAGAATATGGTTCTATTTTCTTTTTTTGGTCTCATTCTGAGCAATGTCTCATCAGATTTGCATTTTATTTCTTTCCATATCCATCATGATTTGTGTCAGGAGAATGGTTATATAGATGGACAGCTTATTATCAGCCTTAAGTGAGGAAACAGAACACAAGAATGGTTACTAAAAAAAGGGAAAGGTAATTAACTCTGGGTGCCAGAATACAAATGAAGCTTGACATTTCCATTTTGCTAATCCAAATTAACCCTCGCCTTAATGTCACAGAGTGCAGGAGGAGATTCTGGGGCTGTGCTGGTGTTTCTGCATCCCCTGATGCTGCACTCTTGGTCCAAACACTGCTGAGCCCGAGCAGGGGAAGCTGCTGGTCCCTTGGGAATCCACAATTGTCTTTGCAGTGCACTCTGCTGTCCCCTCCTTCCTCCCCTCCTTCGAATGTGCAAAGTAATTGGGCTCCGTTATCTGATGTATAAAGTGGGAGTGGGAGGGAGGGTCAGGGAGGATGGATTAAAATGAATTGAGAATCTTTATGTGAAAAGAGGACTGGAGGGAGCCGTGATAACTCTTTACAAATACTTAGAGGGACATTATGGAGAGGACAGAGACCAATTACAGTAATTTCACTACTACAAGGCGCACCCTTTTGACTAAAATTTTCCCCCGAACCCGGAAGTGCGCCTTATAGTCCGGTGCGCCTTATGGTAGTGAAATTACTGTACCCCCAAACACACTCCCAGTACAGCCCAGTTTATCCCAGTATCCCCAACTCCCATCCCAGTCCATCCCAGTCCCTCCCAATTCCATCCCAGCTCCCTTTCAATTCCTCGCAATCCCCTCCCAGTCCCTCCGAGTCTCCCCCAGTCCCTCCCAATCTCTTCCCAGTCCAATCCCAGTCCCCCCAAACTCCCTCCCAGTCGCTCCCAGTTCATCCCAGTTCCCATTAATGAACCCCCTGTGCCTCCCTGTCTCCCCCTGGTGGCGGCTTTGGGAACTGCACCCTGATCCCAGTCCCTCCCAGTGCCCCGATAACCCCTCCCAGTACATCCCAGTGCCCCAGAACCCCATCCCAGTGCCCCCAGGACCCATCCCAGTACCCCAATAACCCCTCCCAGTCCATCCCAGTCCCTCCCAGTGCCCCAATAAACCCTCCCAGTACATCCCAGTGCTCCAGAACCTCATCCCAGTGCCCCCAGGACCCATCCCAGTGGTTCCCAGTCTCACCAGTAGCGCTCAGTGAGCAGGCTGTGGGATAACTGGGAGGGCGCGGCCGCCAGGACCCTCCCCCGGAGCTGGGCCAGGAGCCCCCCGAATTCCCCCCGGGGATGCGGCAATATACGGTAATTACCGTAATTCACCGTGTACTGCCGCATTACCGTAATCTTGGTGAGAAATGTTGGGCTCTTCCCCCTGGCTGGAGCAACTCCCAATGGGATGCAGTAATTTTATCAGTCCCACAGTGGGACTCAATGGCCATGAGCAGAAAATGACTGGCTGGAGGAAGGATGGGTTGTGAAAAGATAAAGAACAATGCCCTGCCTGGTTTCAATGGATGGCCCATTAGCAGAATATCTGCTGTTGAGATCAGGATCACTGCCCCCACCCTCAACAGATGGTGATAGAACAGACACCTTTGATCACACTCTGTATTGTAATGTGCGGCTTATAATCAGGTGCGGCTTATGTATGGACAAAGAATGAAAAGTTGCTGAAACCAGAAGTGTGGCTTATACTCAGTGTGGCTTATAATCATGAAATTACTGTAATCACTGATTTTCTCTCATTCCCCTGCACAGCTGTTATTGAGGTACATCTGTCACTACATCCATTCAGGGGAAAGAGATGATCCAAGGTGGAAAGAGAAGAAAACACTATTTAAGAAATAAATGCTAAGTTATGATGCCTCCGTTTGCCTGAGAAAGAGAGATTTTTATGCGGCTTTTGGCATTTACAAATCCTTTGTGAAAAGGTCACCCTGTAGTTGGGATCTTATTAATACAGAAGAACAGCCCAGAAAATGTCATGTCTTTTTACCCTGATATTTACCCAGAAAGGAGTGACTCAGCACCCCGAGCTCTCTGGCATTAACGAGCTGGGATGGTGACAGTGCCACCAGTGCCAGTGACCCCGGGAGCAGAGGGTCCCTGTGTGCACACCCTGCCCCTCTCTGACTGCAGGAGGCACCCATGAACTGCCTGCTGTGTGCAATGTGCAGATCTGGGGCCAAAAAAAGGGGAAAAAAGCACAGAATTGTGCTAGAAGCATTCCCACATTTGGTATGGTTATGGTATAACTGCACCAAGCTGGAGCCTGAGCTCAGAGCTCTCAGGGCAGTCCCTGCAGGGGGAAGGCAGAGTGCACAGTGAAAAAACCACGATACAGGTTTTTCCTCTGGAAAATCACAAAGAAAAAGTTTGTCTGTCATCTGCTGTTTCTATTTCAATCTTTATTCTATTGCTTTTAGTTACGTTTGCGTTCCCTTCCTTGAAGGGAATTTTATTTCAGTTTGCCCTGGTGGTGACTCCTTTTCCCTGAGGTATATTTTGGCAGAGGGAGGTGTTTATTTTGTCAGGGTGGTGAGAGCTGCCCTGAGGGCACTGGTGATGGCTGTGACTCGAGCTGTGCCACAGTGAGCCCAAAGCCCTGGCTGGGCTGGGCTGTGGAGCTCTGAGCACACACAGCCCATCCCCATCACGCCTCACACCGCACAGCCCCTTCCCCTTCAGTACTCCACAGTCACACATTTTGTCAGTTCTGACATGTCACAGACTCGTGCTGAATGGAGCTGGCTTGTTCAGCATTTCCTAACCCATTAGAGTGTTTTCGTTTTACTTTTCTCTCTGCTGGACATGCAAGAGCTCCAAGTGGTGTTTATAACAGAACAGCTGTGATAGACCATCTGTGACTGGGGAGGTTCTCAATACTCACTGCTTCCTTCATTTTTATTTCCTGTGGGATTGAAGGGTCCCTCTGTGCTGCCCTGTGACCCAAACATTGCTTTTCTCTCAGGACACAGAGCTTGAAGATGAACACATGAACACTCATGAAAGGACACACGTCCTCTCCTGGTTCTTCATGCACTGCTGCTCACTCACAAGCTGACTAAACTCTGCAAAGTCACGGGCAGAAGGTCTCTGGTGCTCACCTCCACAGCCAGCATCATGCCAGTGAAGATTTTACAGGCAGGCAATTGCATTCCACGCTGAGATACCCCCAGTCTGGGTTTTTAGAAGCACACAAAGGAAAATTGACAGACAGCAAACAAACCAAGGGCTTCTGAATGCAGCTGCAGAGCCCCAGGTGGAGGTCACCACACCTTAGTGCTCACATTTGAGATGTTTTGGTGGGCACTGTAACGATGGACAGTGGCAGCTCATGCCCACGTGCCTGTGTACACACACACAGACCCCTGAACGTTGGAACACCACACCAAAGAAATTATAGTTCACATAATTTCCAGTGTCATCTTTGATTAATTTGCATTTCTTTTCTCATTATGGCTCAGCCCTCATTTCAGAGGTGTCCTTCAAACCAGAACACTGGAAGAGGACCAAGAAGTGACAGACAGCAAGGACTGATCTTGAGGCAAAGCCCACGAGAGCCTTTTCCACTGACACATCTCTGGTTTACACTCCCACCCCACATCCCACAGACAGTTTCCTCTTTGGAGAATTTGTTTTCCCAGAACTGACTCATTGTGTCCCAGTGGCCACAGATTCCCTGTTACCCTTTGCAGTCAAGGAACAAAGAAATGCCTAAACCAGTGAGATCAGCCCTGGGTCGTTTGGCAGGATGCAGAAACAGCCAAGTGCCATTTACCCACCTTCTCAGCGTCCCCCAGCCCAGTGTGATGTGTCTGTGAAGGAGAAGTGATGCCCTCGTGGCCCCCAGCTCAATAACAAACTGCAGGACACGTCCCCAGTGCTGTGAGCACTGAGAGGGTGGCCACTCAGGGGCACCAAGGACACAGTGGGGTAAATCCCAGCTCCACTGGCTGCAACACCATTGTTCAAACAGCTGGAGAAATCATAAACAGAGCTCGTCTGGGGAGATATTTCATCCCAAGCTTTGATGGCGAGGTCAGCACTGCTCAAACCATCCTTCAGCTACAGCTCAGCCCTTTCTGCACATCTTGAGATCTCCATACCCCGTTTGCTAACCCCTGACAAAGCCACAAGACCCCCTCACCCCTGCCTCTCCCCAAATTAAACATCACACAACTCACTGAGTGAAATGTTTTGTCCCATGAGAGATTTGCTTCAGAAACACAAAGACAGAAGAATGCTCATCTGCCATGATCATACCAGTTTTTAATCAGCTGGGATATGCTGCTTCTTCCCCCAAATGAGCAGGTTGGACGGAAACAATGTTCTACCTCTGCCTCCCCCAACACCTCTCCCTTTTCCCATGGAAATTTTCCATTTTAATTAGATTCCTTTATTACCGCTCTCTTTTCTAGCACATCTTTTCTTGCTGTTAAACTTTCTCCCCTCTACACATCTATTTTTCATTTTCTTCAATTGCTAAGAGCCACAGCATGTGTCTGTGTGCAAGTGCTGGGGGAAGGAGAAGAGAAAGATAAGAAAATAATAAAAAAAGAGAGAAGATGGGGAAAATTAATCTGATAATTGTTGGAAAGAATTTTTGTCAGCAGCAAAAGCGTTGACAAGACACTTCATAAAACCAGGAAGTTTTCCTGTTTTGCTGGGATGGAGGCCACAGCCACAGTCCCTTCTCCACCCTGGCTGCCCCCCAAAGTGAACAGGGGAGTCAAACCCTCAGTGCCTGCCCCAGCCACTGCTCTGCCTTCAGGAGTTGGTACAGAGAGCAATCCAAGCAGAAACGGGTCATTTCTGGTTTCTGAGGCACTCTCAGCTCAGTGCCAGCTCTGGCCCCTGGTGCTGAGGAGAGGGATGCCCAGGCACAGTGTCACGCACTGGCAAGTGCTGATCTGTCTTTCCTGGGTGCATGTTGATGCTTACATCTGCATTCCAGCTCCAATGAAAAATTTATGACTGTTAAACTTCTGTATGTCATAATTAAACACAAACAATAATTTCCAAATAACTGTTTACCACGCTGCATATTCAATTGTGCAATCAATCTCAGTGACTCTTTCCCTGCAGATGAAGGCAGGCGGGCCCGTGGCCACCGATGCACTGCAGCCCCTGGAAGATGAAGAGTCAATCTGACATTCCAGGAGAGAGCAGTTACCTGTGGAACAAACAGATTGAAGCCCTGTCACTCCCAAATAGATGCCACCTCCTCCTGCTATTTTTTTGGAAGAAGCCACACAGAGAGATGGATGGGACAGCTGCTGTTCAAACATTAATCTTAACGCAGGGAGAGAGGGAAGCAGCTGCTTGCAGAGCTCTGCCAAGGGACCCGAGAGCTCCCAGGAATGTGTGAGGTGATCCCAGCCCTGCCCCACAGCCAGGACCCGCTCTGGGAGGAGACAGGGACCAAGTGACCAACAGAGACCCCCTTGTCACCAGGCAAGGGCATGTGCAGGGAGAGCTCCACTGGGACTGGCAGAGGAAAAAGATCTTGGCATGAAGAGAAGGTCCTGGCATGGGCTGGGCAGTGCTGTCCTGGCCAGCTCAGAGGCTCTGCTGGCAGTGCCAGGGTGCTGTGGGGACCAGGGTGCTGTGGGGACCAGGGAGCTGTGGGAGCTGAGGAGCTGGTTCAGTGAGTCAGTGCCACTGCAAGCCAGGCACTGCTGGGATCCAGAGCAGCTGCTTTCCTCTGTGGCTTAAAGCCTGAACTGGTGACCTGTCAGTGGGTGCTGGTTGGTGATGGCCTCACAGGGAACTGCATTTGTCCTGGAGACAAGGTGGATAACAGACACGATGGAGTTCAGTGATGCAACAGGAATAACAGTGTCCTTTCCCATTACCAACAGCACGCTCTGCTGTCTGGATCCCTGCTCCTGAGCACACAGAACCTCTCTGTAAATAGGATGTCTCAGTTAATGTCCTTGCCCAAAGAGTGCATTCGTCACCTTTGTGAATGCAGCCTGGGGAGAAAGGACTGTGCTGGTGGGAGGAAACCTCTCTCCCAACCTGAGTCCTGTGGGGACTCTCACAAGCCCAGAGAGCAGCACCATCCCCTGCCACACCTGTGGGGACTGTCACAAGCCCAGAGTGCAGCACCATCCCCTGCCACGTCTGTGGGGACTGTCACAAGCCCAGGGTGCAGCACCAGCCCCTGGCACACCCGTGGGGACTGTCACAAGCCCAGAGAGCAGCACATCCCCTGGCACACCCGTGGGGACTGTCACAAGCCCAGGGTGCAGCACCATCCCCTGTCACACCCATGGGGACTGTCACAAGCCCAGAGAGCAGCACCATCCCCTGCCACACCCGTGGGGACTGTCACAAGCTCAGAGTGCAGCACCATCCCCTGTCACACCTGTGGGGACTGTCACAAGCCCAGAGTGCAGCACCAGCCCCTGGCACACCTGTGGGGACTGTCACAAGCCCAGAGTGCAGCACCAGCCCCTGGCACACCTGTGGGGACTGTCACAAACCCAGAGAGCAGCACCAGCCCCTGGCACACCTGTGGGGACTGTCACAAGCTCAGAGAGCAGCACCAGCCCCTGCCACACCTGTGGGGACTCTCACAAGCCCAGATCCCCTCCCAGGCTGAGCCCAGAGTGCAGCACCATCCCCTGGCACACCTGTGGGGACTGTCACAAGCTCAGAGAGCAGCACATCCCCTGGCACACCTGTGGGGGCTGTCACAAGCTCAGAGAGCAGCACATCCCCTGGCACACCTGTGGGGATGGCACCTGTGGCAGGTGCCCACGGGCAGGAGAGCTGTGTCACAGCACTGGGGTGCAGACAGGGGCCACGAACCCCTGGGCTTGCAGAGGGGTTGTGAGGAGCCGGAGGGATGGAGAAAACCTCTCTGGCAGTCCCTGAGCTCTGCTGCCTCTCTGAGCAGGTGCCAAGGAGTCTGGAGCGAACTTGCTAGCTCAAGAACCTTTGTTCTGAAGGATTTCTTCTCCAGGCTGTGGGTTCAGACTGTCCCCAGCTCAGTTCTAGTGACCGGAGGCTGTTTCCACCCAGAGACTTTGTGAAGTTGAACGCTGTCCCAGGCTGGGTCCCTAAAGCTGTTTGTGTCCCTGCAGTCCCCGCTCACCCAGGGGACAGGGCTGGCAGCACCTGAGCCCTGCTCTCCCCGTGCCAGCAGGGCCAGCAGCCAGCAGGGGTACGCTCCAAGGGAGACTGAGATTTCAGCTCTCTGTGCTGTCAGCCTCCTGGCCTTCAGAAGGAATGATTCCCTAATTAAATTAAATTCTTTAGCAGTATTTAATGTTGCATATGCAGCATTAATTTTTGTGCTAGCACGCTCAGTGCCATATTCACACTTGTTTATTTTCAGAGTGTTAACCCAAACTCTGTTGTAAACACATTTTCACAGGTCAAAAGCAAAGCATAAAAAATCAACAAATATATTTTCATCATGAAGATTTACAGTTCTACAGTAAAAGTGGTGAGAGAAAAAATGTCTTGAGAGCAGGAGAGGCTGTTGGAGGGCCCTGCTGCTCTGGGACTTGTCATCCCACAAGGGAGCTGCTCTTCAGCCACATCCAGTAAACCCTACCTGGGAGTTTAACTAACCCCAGAACATTTTGTCTTCCCTTCAGGCTGAGCCCTGTGTCCCTCCCAGGCAGGAGGTTTTACACGGGGTGAAAAGTTTAAGGGAAGAAAAATGCTCTGAAAGGCACAGAACCCTGGCTTTGGACAGCACAAAGTGCTCCCACTGGGACCTCAAAACTGTGTCAAACAAATGCAACTCTCTCTTTGTCTCCCTCCCCGTCTTCAGTCCCTAACAAAGCTGTTCCCATTGTTGGGGAAACCCCTGGAGAAGTGTCGGCATCATGAGCAGCCCTTGTAAGGGAAACCAAATTAGGGAAGTGAGCAGACAGCAGAGCAGAGCACACAGATTTCATTTTCCATCTATCAGGTTCTATTAGATTCACAGACAGGTCTCTATCACAGAGTGCACCCAACAGACTGGAATGGAAACATTGCTGATGAGCCTGACTCTGTTATTGATTAACTCTCAGCCCCAGCTGACCGGGGCAGCCCAATTCCCTGGGCACCATCCCACAGACATTCCCTAAATCCTGGGGCAGAGCCCTGTGCAGGGCTCACCTGGTTTTCAAACAGCCCAATTCCCTGGGCACCATCTCACAGACATTCCCTAAATCCTGGGGCAGAGCCCTGTGCAGGGCTCACCTGGTTTTCAAACAGCCCAATTCCCTGGGCACCATCTCACAGACATTCCCTAAATCCTGGGGCAGAGCCCTGTGCAGGGCTCACCTGGTTTACACACAGCCCAATTCCCTGGGCACCATCTCACAGACATTCCCTAAATCCTGGGGCAGAGCCCTGTGCAGGGCTCACCTGGTTTACACACAGCCCAATTCCCTGGGCACCATCTCACAGACATTCCCTAAATCCTGGGGCAGAGCCCTGTGCAGGGCTCACCTGGTTTACACACAGCCCAATTCCCTGGGCACCATCCCACAGACATTCCCTAAATCCTGGGGCAGAGCCCTGTGCAGGGCTCACCTGGTTTACAAACAGCCCAAAGCACTGATGTGCATCCAGCTGAGATCAAACCGCTGCTGGGAAGGTTCTTGGTGCCCTGCTCCTCCCCACACTGCTGCAAACCCCTTTTACCCACCAAACTCCTCTCCAGCACCTGGAACACGTCGTGGGCAAGCTGTTTGATCTGCACAGCAGGGACTCACCCAGCCCTGGCACAGACCCCAGACCCTGAGCAGCCCCCACAGGAAGGACCCTCAGCAAGGGAGGACAGGAAAATTCACCTTCTAATTGCTGACATGCCCTACATTTCCTTGCTAGCACATAAACAAGGGAACTGGGCTCTCTTGCTGCATTAATGCCACTTGTGAACACTGACTTAGGAGGCTGGATGTTTTTTCCAGGGTAAGGAGATGTTCCAATTACCAGTAAATTGCCAGCACTTGGAACAACGCTGAATATTAATTCAAAGCAAGTGAATGTTCATTGAATTACCCAGGAGAGTAAACAGCTTTTTGTGGGGTGTGTAAATAATCCCAGGGTAGCAAAGAAATTGGGAAAAGAGATTATAAAAACTAATTTGCCTGGGCAGAGAAAAAAAATTCAAAGGAAGTGAGTAAAAGAAAGGGTTATCAGTGTTTCATTTTGGTTGTTACAAGCTGGGCCATTATTCCTGAGTGGAAGGAGCAGCCCCATCACACCAGCACTGCACAGGGACTTTCCTGGGACAGGGAACATGGGCAGCCCCATCCCTGCCCCACAGCCTGGAGGAACATGAGCCAAACCCTGTGGGGTTCAGGGGCTGCTGCACTTCCCACCTGAACCAAATTCAGTGTCCACTGCAGCCACCACTGACCAACAGAGGTTTATTAAATGCACGTGGCTTCAGGGGGTTCTCCACCATTTTCGTTTTTTCCAGCTCAGCTCCCTCATCACTGAGCTAATGCACTAATGGACACTTACTATTACCTAACTTCCGACCTAATGGGCACAGCAAATAAGTGAAAGGCTCATAAAATCAAATTTACTGAGCATCATTCCTTTTGCTGTCCATTAGCTGAAACTATTTATCAGGTTAAGCAGATCCAGGGTATGGGACTATATTCATCTTGCATTAATGGTGTCACAGGAACATTTCAGATCCCAGCTCCTCAGCAATCCCAGGGGAGGGCTGTGAGGCCAAGCCCTGAGTGCTGGTGGTGATTTCAGAAGCACCAAGGTGCACCAGCCCCGTGGGATGGGTGGGCTTCTTTTCCTTAAGGCACAAAGGAGCTCCAGTCACTGGCTGCTGCAACATTCCCAGGAACAGGAGAGTGCTGTTAACCTTGGTGACAGTGTCTGGTTCATAAATACCAAAACTAGAGACACACTGGACGAACTTTTAAAACTTTCATGGCTATATATTTAGAGGGTTTTCCCTGCTAAGTTACTTTTTTCCTTTCTAAACTCCCAAGGCCCCAGTAAAGCCAGTCAATACATCATTACAATCATTTGGGGACCAGTAAAGCTTTGAAAAATAGCATTTGCACTGTGGATTCGAAGAAACCATTTGAACCACAGTGAGCCTTGAAGATCATTCTGAGACGCATTTTTATTTCTCAACAATTTCTTGAGAACCATTAAAAGAAATGAAAACTCTGCACCCTGGACAGACACAGGCTGGTAAAGCACTGTGAGGGGAAAAATATCATCAATATGTAGGGCAGTGTCAATAGGTCAGGAGTGTCCCCAGAGCAGAGTTTTGGCAGCAGAGGACTCAGCTGCAGCTCTCCTGCTCCCTGTCCATAACTCCATCACACCCAGAGCTGTCCCTGCACCTTTGGGTGCTGCTGGTCCCTGGCACACGGGGGTGCAGCACCAGCAGCTGAGGTGGGGTGGTTTCCTGCCTGGAATGGTGTTTGGTCCCCAGGAACCCACTCTGTCTCACTGACCATCCATCTGACTGCTTTCTAAAACAAAGCAGCAGCTTCATTGCGTCCAAGTAATGACATTTCAGGCTTAAAAGCCATGGTGTGCACACAGTTCACAATGAATCAAATGTCTCCTGACCTACTTCTCAGATCCTTCACTCTATCTGCTGAGGATAAAACCCTTGCTGGGATTAAAGCACTCATGGCACATGTCCAAAGGTCACAAAAGGCCATGCTGGAACCACAAACCAGCAAAACTGCACCTGGCAGTTTCAGTGTTGTATTTTACCTTCAGGACAGGAAAAAACTTATTAAAGCTGTGAATTATCACAGCCCTGGGAAGAGCTGGAGCCTCTCATTGCAGAGTGGTGCCTCCCGAGCCAAGCCCAGCCCCTGAACGTACCTTTCTTCCTGCAAGGTGAGAACAAGACATCAACAGAAATTAGGCTCTGGTTTCACTCTTAAATAACTCGATTTTCTTCAGTGTTTATGCTATAAATAGGAATTAAGTAGTAAAGGATTTGAAGCCATGAAACAATTAAATGCCTGATTTTCAATGTTCTCAGCTGTGGGTTGATTTGGTCTCCAGCACAGGTGGCACTTTCAGTGGAGCACCAAATGCATTTGGAACCTTTCTGAAGTACTGCCAGAAAAGTGGCTGCAGAAAAATTCCTTTGTTTCTGCAGGATCAGGCCTCCAGGAGCCCTTGGTGCTGCTGGAAAGGGGACTCAGACCCTGGTGCTGCCCCTCTCAGTTGGGTCAGCATTTGAACCTGCTGTGAGTGGACACCAGGCACTTGGGAAGAACTTGCACATGAGCTGAAAAAGCAGCTGTCCCAGCTCCTCAGGGTCTGTGAGAATCTGACTACTTGTGTTTAATCATTTTTGTCAGAGATGGGCAACTCTTAGAGCTCTATTTAAAATCTTGCCATCTTCTAGCACTCTGAATTTCTGTTCCAGCAGGAACAGGACTTTCAGTCTGAAGCCCCTGTACTGTCAGTGAAAGATGACACAAGATATGAGATGTGAGGCAAATCTTTCTGATTTTTCAGAGGAAGTTTCATTATTTCAATTTTCTCATGTTCTGAAGATGAAAAAGGACTCCCATACAAGGAGTCCTCTGGAAGAGGGAAAATTTTGGTTTTGTCTGTTTGAACAAAATATAATTTCACTTGAGCCTGACTTGAGGAAAGTGTCAGAAAACCAAAACATGCAATTCTGGAAACACAAACAGGCACTCCTCCTCGAGCACCGCAGAATGAGGCTGGAATGCTGGCCCCCTCCCAAAGTGGATTTTTCCTTCCAAGCTCTCCCTGGAATACACGTTTTGTTGGAACTCTGTGGCCTCAAACACCTGCTGTTACAATGCTGCCACGTTAAGGGCCGTGTTCCACAGGAAGCCAGCCCATCCAAATCTGGGCAAATCAGCCCTTATTACTTATTTATGAGAGTTAATTTCATGTGCTGGCATTTCACACGCCATATGGAGCAGCGCTGCCTGAGCCAAGCTGCAGGCAGCTCTCAGCTGCCTTTTTTGTTGTTGTTGTTTTAAATACTGCTGCTCGTGACTGAAGCAAGGTTAATCACTCCTTTTACTAAGAAAAATCCCTTCTTGAGACACCCCAAATCCTCCCCTCCCAGGCATGGTCGTGGCACAGGGAGCTGGTGTGGCTCTGAGTGCCTGGAGCCCCAGGGTTCACAGATTGGCTGGGTGGGTGCAGTGACAGATAATCAGATAATCAGATATTTGGCATGTGCAGCCGCCTCTGTTAATCCTCACCTGCTCCTCCTGGTGTTTGCTCACCTGACCCCCAGCCCTGAGGGATTTGCACAGCTCAGTCCCTGTGTTCTGGGCCATCACTATGGCTGGGAAACCTTTCCTCACCAATACCTTCTGCTAGATTTGGAGTCTTTGTCACCTTTAGGAAGCTTCTTGTAAGGGTATCAAGGCCCAGGTTTGACCAGGAACTCTTGGTGTGCCAACAGAACTCGAGCTGTGCACTCTGGGGATCTGCATTGCTTCAGCTGCCCGATAAGCTGATCCCTGACATCCATCCAGACAAACACACGTCCAAAAATACACAGCTATTTCAGTGTTACTTCTCCTCAGATGAGGTATGTCTCCAAAGATAGCACTGAGATAGATTCACAAGAAGGTTGTGGCTTCTGGTATTTGCTGTATGAGAATGACATTTGTGATAAGAAAAATGGAAGCTGTGTGGAGCAGCAATAAAGGCAATAACGCTTCACTGGGGGCAGAGAAATGACATAAGGAGATGGAAGCTGGAGTGTGGGATGGCAGGAGGGGCACCTGGCAGCTGGGAAGCAGGGCAGCAGCAGTGCCAGGGTGGGCTCAGCTTTGCTCTGGATGAGCAGGAGATCAGCCCTGGGTGACCCCAGGCTCTGAGCACAGCCCCTGCTTCCCCAGGCATCCCTCCTCACCACAGCACAGCCCCCTCTCCCTGCAATCCCTTTTCTCCTGGAGATTTCCCTTGCTGGTGGATTGCACACAAACCTGTTTGTTTTCTTCATTTATGAGGCATCTTTGATCTCTCTGTGAAATGCTACAAACACTAATAGAAAACTATTCTCATTACAGTCTGAAATTAAAATTTAGTAGAAGATGCACAAAGCAGAATAAACTTTCAATTAAAATCTAAACACTGTACTGAAAAAGAAAACTGGAGGGAGCTCCTAGGTTTCTTTGCATTAAAAATGCCTGAGATTTAATTTCACTGTGACATCTCCTTGGAATTACACTGCTAATTGATCAAATTTTGTCTGTCTGTTATTTAAACTTTCAATAAAACTTAGATTAATGGAAGGTGTAATCCTCCCGGGCAGAACAAATATTCCCATTGTTCGTGTCAGGTATGGAATAGCAATGCCCTCACTAACAGCTTCTGCATTCAACCTGGGAACAGAAAGTTAATCATAAAAGTGTGGTGATTCCTTAATTGCCTGAATGAAATCTTCTCTGTGTGCCATTCTCCCCGCCCCCAGTCTCCACAACTGCTGCTCAGATCTTTCAAACCACACAGGCAGCATTTCCAGGACTCACTTGCTTTGTTCCTGATGGAAATGAAACCCCAGCTTGCTCCAGCCATGGTCCCCAGAAGGACTGAAGCACCTTCAAAGAAAAACCAGCAAGCACCAGCTCCACGGAATCACAAATTAACGAGGCTGGAGAGACTCTTTGAGGACCCCAGTCCAAGCATTCCCCCAGCACCCAGCCCTGTCCCCAAGCACCACATCTGCTAAATATCAGGAATCCAGGAATGGGGACCCCCCCTGCCCTGGGCAGCCTTTTCCAGAGCTGGACACCCTTTCCATGCAGGATTTCCCCAGTATCCACTGATGCCCACTGCAGTAAAAATCAGTTCCCATCTCTGGCACCGCAGCGAGAGAATCCTGAGCCAGGGGCTGGAGCAGCTGGAATGCCTGGAACGCCCAGGGAACCTCTGTGCATCCCCACAGCTCTGGAGAGCTGAGGGAGACCCCGAAATTCCCACCTGGCTGTGGGGACAGCGGCGTTGGAGATCTCTTGGGCACACAGCAGTGAGACTCAGCCCTCGGTGGGCTGCACAGGCACCCAGGAGCTGTAAATGTAAATGCAAATATAAACGAGCCTTTGGCAGCACAGGGCACCTCGACCTCCTCTTTCTGAAGGTTTGGTGATTTTCCTACACCATGTACTTGCTGACACAGTGTATTTTTGGATGCTTCTGGGGGTAAAACCATTTCTCTATTTCAAGCTGAGTTTGAATAAATTATAGAAAGCCTCTCCAAGATGCAGAATGCTTTCCAAATTGCTTATTTTAGTTTTCCATCGCAGTGAGGACTAAAATCTCTTGCATTTTTAGAGAAAGTGATCAACAGTCAAAGTGCCACCTGTGGGTTGAAATGGTTCTTGCTCCAGAAAACTGGGATCAGTCTTGGACAAAGGACATGCTACAAGACATGACAACACCAACACTGTTCACAGATATTAACTAATATAACTAATATTAACATACTGCAATGAACTAGAGCCCATTTTTACCATTCCTTTCCACTGTGAGAGAAATGTATCTATGCCAAAACTCTTAATATCCACAAGAGGAAATCATGCAGTAATTTTTCCTGATTTCTGCCTTTCCAGCAAATTTACTCTCTGCCAGACTAAGACCTTTTGTACTACATCTAATAAAAGCTGAAGAGGAGCACTAACAAGAAGGAGGAAGGATTCAGGAAGCAACACCTACTTTGTATTCCTGCAGTGGTCCTGTTTGTTGTGAAGTGCTAAATTAACTCCCATTAATTCATTGTGAAAACAAGCTGTAGAAAATAGCAAGGAACTTATAGTTTCTTCTGAATTAATGCTGCATGGTAGCACTTTATTTTAAGAATAATTAACGGTAACTCAGGGGTGGAAAAAGCAGTTTTTGATGCCTCTGAAGCACGTCAGCAGTAGATGGCTGTGGTTGTACCTGCTGGGAGTCCTGCTTAAAATATAGCTAAATATTTTCATAGCTGTGATTCATCCTCCTAGGCCTGTGCTATATTTACTACACACACTTTGGGAGGAGAAAAAGCAAAAATCTGGTGTACCTGAAATAAAAGGGTCAGCCTCAGGCTCTCTGCTCACACCAAGCAAAGTGTCACTGTGGACAAGAGCTGGCAGGAGGGACACGGATCCTCAGGTCAGATCAGAGCTCCTCAGACCTATGAGCTGGTAGAGAAGCAGCCCTGGGAGCCAGAGCTGGGCTGGGCAGGGCTGGGCTGGGCTGGGCTGGGCTGAGCTGAGCTGGGCAGGGCTGGGCTGGGCAGGCAGGGCTGGGCTGAGCTGGGCAGGGCTGGGCAGGGCTGGGCTGGGCTGGGCTGGGCTGGGCTGGGCTGGGCTGAGCTGAGCTGGGCTGGGCTGGGCTGGGCTGGGCTCCCTGCACAGCTTTGGTGGCTCAGCTAAACACAGCAGGGTCCTGCTGGGCTGGGACAGGGGCTTGGCAGGAATCTGCATAAATGATTGATCCAGGTGAGTGGCACACCACCCTCATTAAACTATCAGTGGGGCTGGAAATGAAAAAGATTCATGTCTGCTGCAGGAGGCTTTCAGGGATCAATATGTTCCAACATATGTTTTAATACTTGCTCGGTTCTCAAACGTGTCTCGTGGGATTTCTTTATTTATCTTTTTTCCCCAAGGTTATGAAGCCAACTGTTTTTCATGAGCTCTGAGGCAGAGACCTGATTTTCATAATAAATCTCTTTCCTAGAAGGTGAAAAGCATGAGGCTGTGTTTGTTATCCCAGCAGAGCACGATCAGATGAGGCTGCACAGAGCCCGCTGTGCGCTGCCAGAGTGCTCAGCACACCTTTGGGGAGATTATTGTTCCAGGAGGGGCTAAACACAGCTCCTGCTTGTTGGTGCTTCTGGAACATTTTCTCCTCCCTTTATCTCTGCTTTTCCCAGGGGATGCTGTGCTGTGATGTCTCTGTAGCACAGATCACACTCAGAGGAGAGTGGGCTGTGCAGATCCATGCTGGAAGTGGGAACAGCCATCCTCTGCAGCACTGGGGGAGGAGGGAGAGCAGCCCAGGGAGTGAGACTGGATGGGAAACAGAGGGAAAAGGGCATGAGACTGTGTTGAAGCACGTGGGAGATGCAGAGCACCCTGGTTGTGCTGGCCCAGGAGCACAAACCAGTTCACAGCTACCCAAAACTTGGCTTCTGAGGCTCATGTGCTCCGTAACTAACCCAGCTCCTCATCAAACCAATTAATGGAGAGAGCCCAGGGGGCCACTGGACGGCAGTTCATGGCAGGATGGGGTGAGCAGTGCCCCTTGCTCACTGCAGGGCACAGGGCTGGGCTCTCAGGAGTGGGGTGGCTGTCACCCCCTGCTCCCCACCCTGCTGCTGGCCCCAGAGGCCACTGCTGCAGCCCAGGGTCACCAAGGGCGCACAGATCCTCCACCCGAGGTCACCGTGTCCTTCTCCTTTGTTCCAGGGAGAGATGGGCTGCTCTGCAGTGATGGGGTTTGAACAAGCCGTGTGTGCCACCTCCCACGCTCAGCTCCTGCAGAGTCCATCCCTGCTGGGTGGGAAGGAAAGACAGAACGTTTTCACACCCTGCTCTCATTAGCTGTGTGTGC
Organism: Catharus ustulatus; assembly: GCF_009819885.2. Taxonomy (NCBI): domain Eukaryota; kingdom Metazoa; phylum Chordata; class Aves; order Passeriformes; family Turdidae; genus Catharus; species Catharus ustulatus. The sequence goes on along the minus strand of NC_046242.1, from coordinate 332,132 downwards.
TGTGCTGCTCTTTTCTCCAGCACTTCTCACCCTACTCGCAGCAAAACCACAGGACAGGAAAGGAGCACTGCAGGATTCAAACCTGAGTCTTCACACAAGAAATCATTGTATTCCAAAAACCCTGCCCCAGGGGCTAATGGTTGCATGAAATCCGAAATCAACACAATAAAGGAAGTGGTTGCAGTTACAGCACCCAAGCCCAAAGAGCCCAGACTATCCCAGTATTGCACTGGAAATGCTCTTTATTTGTATTCACACCACCACAGGACTGCCTTCAGTCAGCATTACAGGCCTGTCATTCCCTAAGTGTATAATGCATGGTAAATACAGACCTCTGACAGCGCAGAAAGGTGCCAGAGCCAAAGGGCAGGAGGAAGCATGTGCTGCTCTGGTGCATCTCACACGGCAGGAGGAGGATTTGGAGGAATCTTTGCTGTTCACATCCCAGCACTGACACCCAGGTACCTGTGCCTGGACACCTGGGGTCGGCAGGACTTGAATTTGCACCTCCCAGCTATCCTACACAGAGTGCAGAATCACCATCTGTAGCCTGGAATTCCCACTGGAATCTGCCAGGATAGTGATTCCTGTGCCCTGGCTGAGGTCCATGCTTTCACCTGGGGCAGGTCTCAGCTCAGTGAGTTGTGTCTGACAAGCACAGGGAGCTGGGGCAGTCCAGGTTTGATTTCTCTCCACAGCACAAAGTGCTTGTGAGAACAAAAACACCCAGCAGGTGCTGAAACCTCATTCCCAAAGTGTGAGATGCAGAGCTGGAGATGACAGGAGGTGAGGGCAGCTCGGGCAGGCTCGGCTCTGCCCAGGGCTGGGTCTGGACCCTGGACCCTCATTAGTCACAGAGTGCTAATGAGACATCACCCACTCCTCATCCTCACCCTCAACAGGGGCACTGTGCCTTCCTCGCCTTTGGGATCACGGAATCTGACACGATGACACAATTCCACAGCTCAAGGGCCCTGGGAACAGGCACTTCTGTTTGGCCATCCTGCCTGAGAGACCATTTGAAAATAATTAAAAGATGGAACCTTTTATGTGGTTTATGACGCTTTGATCACGGTTTTTAATTAACCTATCTTGCTTTCAGCTACTGCAAGTTCAATTTACCCTCACTGACAACATCATCCTGGGATTGATTCAATCCAGTGAGGGCTGAGCCGCAGCTGCAGGGCCCTGGCTGTGGAGCTCCTTTAACCCTTTGGCCTCCAGTGCCTCTGACAAGGTCCTTGAGGGACATGGGGCTGCTCAGAGGTGGCTGGAGCAGGTGGCAGCAGCAGGCAGAGCAGAGATCTGGGCAGGCACAGCTGCAGAGCTGGGCAGTGCATCCATCACCACTCTGCCAGCGCCCAGGCCAGGCCATTCATCATCCAGTCAATTGGGAAACAGCAACAGGGGCACGGCCAGGACATGTCTCAGTGCTGCTGCCACTGGGAAGGGACGTGCCAGGCTGAAATTAGTCACCCCAGTCCCCACAGTCAGACAGACACAGGTGCTGCAGAAGGGTAATTTGCTCCATCAATCTGTGCGGAGACACTGAAGCACTCACACGATGTAAAGTCAGTGGGGAGGGAGGTGTAAATGTCACCTGCCACGAGCGCTGCTGGCTCTGCACAGCCAGGAAAGCTGCTCTGAGCAGCTCAGGGCTGCGGTGGGATGGAGCTGGGAGGAGGGAGACAAGCACAGCCACGATGTGCTGCCAGGAGAGGCTGTCAGGAGGAGCAGGGACTCAGCCAGGGCTGCTGCCTCCTCCAAAGCTGCCATGAGAACCAGCTCCTGTTCAGATGCTGCCCCTGGGCTGAGCTCTCAGCCTGGAGTGGGTCTGTGTCTGACCAAGCCCACCATGCCCAGCAGCTGTGGGGACTCTCACATCTGCCCAAGGACATTCCCTCTCTGGCTGCTGGGCACTCACTGGGAGAAGCAGCAACGCTGCGTCTCCTGCTGCTCCCACCCAAGGTCACAACGTGACCCTGATGTTGAACAAGAGCCTAAAACAACTTTTGGCAAGTGGGGAGACTGCCGGTGTGCTGTGCCAACAGCTTTCCAAGAGCTCTGGAGGAGGCTGTGCTGACAAACCCTGCGGAGAGCCCCTGCGTGGGGAAATGCTGAATCACTGCAGCTCCCTCTGAGCACCTCTCAGCCTGCAGAAATCCATCCTCAGCAACTTCTTCACGGAGTCTTTCTCAGAAAAGTGTTTTTAAACAAAATTGAAATTTCTATTTCATACCATTAGCTTAAGGAAAGGCTAATTAAGCCCGAACTCTTGGAAGAGGAAGATTTTCTGAGTCTGTTTCCAAAACTGTCATAAAAATTTGCATTTTCATGATGCTGTTGTTTTCTTTAAAAATCTTCACACCCCAGTCCCACTGCCCTGAAACATTCCCACAGAAAAGTGGTTTCATCTGCTTTTTTGTTCTCCCAGCTGGATTTGCCAGAAAAATCCCAGAGGGGACTGGGACTCCTGCCCCACTGTATTTTCATAAAACCTGAGCCACATCTTAGTAAAAGCAATTCTAAAGAAAATAAAGTGCTGAGAAAACACTTCAACTCTTAATTGAGGAAAGGAAAAAAGAGAAAAGCAAAAGATTCAGAGAAAGAAAAAATTAAGTTGTTTACATCAGGAGCTTTCCTTAAAGACTTGAATACCTGTGGAAAATGTGAGAATGAAATAAGGAAAAGATTTATTGAGTCTCAAAGCCTCCAGTTAAAATTAAATGTGGTGAGAAAAGTGGCTTTCCACTTTTAATTGTCTTTGCCACGGTAACTGTGTGTCAGTCTCTTCTAAAAGCCTATTAATTCTGTAATTTAGTGCTAGAAAGAGCTGGGAGACACACAGAACCACCACCGTTCCTTTTTCCTTAATTCATTGACTAAATGTCATCAGGCATCAATACTAGAGGGGGCTTTCTCCTTCAAGGCTTTAAATACGAAAAATTTAAAACTTTTTATAGTTTACTGAATAAAAAAGTGCTGGCACATCAGTTAACAGGAGGAGTGCTGTGACATTGTATGTTGGTGTGTTAATTGTGGCTAAAAATAACCTGACAGGTCCAAAGAGCTGTCGAGTGAACAATTTTCCAGGCAGGAGAGGGAATTAGCTTGTTTAACTGCTGCAGCCAGATGTAATGTGTGTGTTTAGAGTTTAGTTTAGTTTTAGAGTTTATTCTGAAACTAGCTTGAGCTGGTTAGAGCTATCGAGGCAGAGACTGGCTGGTAGGTGGATTTCCTGACATTTGAGGCTGCATAACAAGGTGACTGCCAAAAAAAACCCATTACCTCTGACCCAGCAGCTAAACAGTGTCCATATTGGAGTCTTTGCAAATCAGGAGGAAAGACACTCGAAGAAATAAGTAAACCAAAGCCATGGGTGCAAGAGGAGCGAGGGGACCTGCAGGAACAGTGACATCCCCCTGGCCACCAGGGAGCTGCTGGCACCCAGAGCCACTCCTGAACGGCCACTTATCACAAATAAATCACTGGGTCACTTCTGTGGCTGAAACAGCTTCAGCGACAGAACGGAGGCATCACCTTGAACCAGGGCTGGCACTGGAAATTACAGCTTCTGTGGCTTGTGGAGGGATGCTGGGGGTGCACCCCACCCTCACCCATCCATCCCAGCTCTTTGTGCATCATTCCATGCAAACCAGGATACAATTTCCTGGCATCCCCCCTGCCATCCATAGTGGAAGCCTACAGGAATGTTTTCATTATTTGCTGGCAGTTTCCATTTCCCAGGCCTGCTGGAAACCAGGGGAGCTTTCACAATGGCAAAATCTGAGCTTTAGATCAGTCATTTGCTTATCTGAATGTATTTCCTACAGTGCCTCAGCCTGATTCGCCACGAAACTTCCTTTTTGGTAACATAATCTTCAGTGGGATTGAAGTGGAATTTTGTGCTCAGCTGTTGTCAGGGCGCTGCAGCCCCAGGGGCAGGACGGTGCCTCCTCCTGCTGAGCTCCTTCTGATGCCCTGGGATGGTTCCTGGGATGGAGCAGGGATTCAGGGCATCCCAGGGCTGGGCACAGACACACAGACACTGCTCCCACTGGGCTCTGGTGGCACACACACCTTGGCTGGCACTGCTTTGCTCTCCAGTGCCAGGTAAGCAAGAGAACACCTTGGCCTGTCTGGCAGTTTATTCCCCACTGATTCCACCAGAAGAGAAAAAAAAAAAAAAAAAAAGGCAAAAAGTCCTTAGATTCAGGACGGATTTTTGTGAAAATACTTTGTTCTTCACTGTAGAACCATCAGGTTTTCTTTCTCCCGGAGAACACAAACAACTGAGTTTTAAACCAGACTCAGCAACTAACATGACATTGTGAAGGACACACCGGCACTTATCATCTCTCCAGATGAGTTGGTAAGTATTTATAGCAGCATTTCCTCCCTGGCACAGCTTAAACTAAGCAATGTATCTAATTTCCTCTGGATAAATGTGTTGGAGAAATCAGTAAGAAAAGTCTCATCATAAATAGTAAAAAATAACTACTCTGGTGTAGTTGCTTATTTAGTGAAGTTATTTGAATATTAATGGTTTTACAGATGCGCTCACAGGGGAAAAAATCCACGGCAGCAATACCCCAAAATTAAATCCAGGATTCTATGGTTTGACAAGGCAGGGCCAGCACGGTGACACAGAGCCAGGTCCTGGGGACAAGCCCAGCTCTGGGCTGGGCACAGGAGCTGCAGTGACACCAGGACAGGCAGGACCAGCCCCTGCCAGGGTCCCCGTGCCCACGGTGAGCTGGAGCTCCCTGAACTCCCTGTCCTCTGCACACACAGCGATGCCTTTGCCTGCTTTGATGTTAGCAGCAGGAGACATCACAGCAGTGCTGAGATGCTTATTATCCCCTTGGGTTCTTTTCTTTTATTCGTCATGGGTTTCAGCCTGTTGTATAATACACATTTTTCAAGTTAAGCATCAAAACAATGAATACAAATGAGCGAGGAAGTGTTCACTTGCTGAAGGAGGAGAATTACTAAGAGCAACACTGCGCAGTATTATAATGCATTTCCACTACTACACCATTTGTATTAATGTATTAGAGACATCTACAAAGACAAATTGCAGCTTAGTTCAAAGGGAAGAACACTCAAATGCCTGTAAAACGCTGCAGGCTGCTCTCAGAGATGCTCCCCCTGAAACAACATTTGGATTTCAGATCCTCCTGGCATCAAGGACAATATGCTCCTGCTCCCTCTTCCCAGCCACACTGGTTTGTGACAGCACGAGGGTGCCCACAGCCCTGGGCAGGGGATGGCCACTGTCCCCAGCCCAGGACAGTGCCACCCTCACTGCCCTGCATCCACACACACTGGCTGCCCCCAGTGAAGACTTGGTTGCTCAATATAAAATAGCATGGAAAGCTGCAGGAGGGTCTCCCTGGAACCTGCTCTCCCCTTCAGCATTCAGAGATTCTGAATTTCCCAGGGAGAATGGACAAACAGCCCCTCAGGCCCTGCCCTGTCCCACAGCCCTGCTGGGGCTCAGGAGCACAGGCATGGTTTTGGAAATGCCATTTGTCACCAGCACCAGGGGCCCTGCAGATAAACCCAGGCTGGGAACACAGAGGTCACTTGGTGCAATGAGATCTCTGGCTAAGATGAATCAGACGAGCCATTTTCAGGACATTACGATTGTTTACAAATCCAGTCAATTTTTATTTCATTTTGAATGAATTTGTGTACGTATTTTCTTTTGCCCTTTGCAAGCACAGTCATCCTTTCTGATCTCCTTCCATCTCCCCCTGGCATATGGTATTTTCATCTTGCTAACAGGATTGCATTTACCCTGCCAGGCTACAGCAGGCACTCAGCTCCGTTCAGCCTTCCACTGCTTCTCTCACAAATGTGCCACTATTAGCAAATGTCAGCCCTGGAGCACGGAGGTGTGAGAGAAGCAAAGAGTAAAACAAGAAAGGGGGGAATGGAAGGAAAAGGAAGAAGAGTGTTAACAGCAGCTGTTGGGAGCTCCTGGAGTCCCAGCAGCACGGTGTGTGAGGGCAGAGCCCCGCGGGACAAGTGAAACACTAATCTTAGAAAAATTAAGATTTTAGTTAAACTTAAATAATTGATTGATCGTCCGTCATCTCATGTTTGCTCAGCTGTGCTTAAGATGGGAAAAGACCAAACTGGTAAGCAGGCCTGAAGAAGCACGAACAATCGCAACCAGAAACCCATTCTTTGAAAATTGGAATATCCCCAGAAATCATTTGTATTGTCATTAATAGAAAAGGGTTGAAAGTTCAGGGTGAGGAAGACTCGCCTTACTTCCTCCTTTTAAGACCCCTCCTCACAAAAACGACCCCAGACTTAATTAAGAAGCCAACCACACATCCTTAATAGCCATTCAAGCTAATTACCATAGGAAGCAGGGGATGGGAGGGGCTGGTATTATGAATATGTATTTATTTAAACCTTTTGTTAATAAATAGACTCTGTGACCAGCTGTAATTTCACAGTGTGTATTAGGGGGCTACCCCACGCTGCTGCCCAGCGCTGAATAAACATTCACTTTGTAACTTTAAATTGCTAGAGAGTCTTTTGTCCGTCACAGTTGAGTATCGGTACTAGAACAATACTCATATTTTGGTAAATCACAGGGACCCTGCAGGGACCCTCTGGACATCCTCGGTGAGCTGGTGTGAGCATCACCCAGGGAGGGACAGCAGCACCCAGGGCACCCCAGGGCTGCACATCCTGGGCTGCTGGGACACACCTACAAACAAACTCTCTATTTCCATGGCTGTCCCATGTTCGTCACAAAAGCAGAAAACCAGCTGTGTTATTCCTCAGGGTATCATCTCCCTCAGTGCTGGTGCCAGTGGGAAGGGACAGGACAAGCTCAGCCCATCCAAGGCACAGGAATTGCAGCTCCCCTGCTCGGCTGGGATCGCCCCTCACTGCAGGTGCCATGTGTGCCACCTGGAGAGGCATCTCCATCCCTTCCCTGAACATCTTGCAAAAAGAATTAATTAGTTCAGATGATAAAGCACCGTGGGGAAGGAGAATCAAGGTTAATAACATATATTAATAAAGTATTAGCAAGGAAAAATGAGTAGCTGTGTCCCAGCTAAGCCATCTCCATGACCATAATCTGTCCCTGTCTTTGGAAGTGGTTATATCTCAATAGATCAGGAGGGAAAAATAATGGAGATGAAATAACACTGCAAGGTTTCAGCTCCACAGAAATGCTCTGCTTGCTGCTCCACTGGCAACAACCTGGTGTACAAAGGAGCAAACTGGGGGGCTGGCAGCATCCTGGGAATTGTTCCCAAAATTTGCTCTGAGGGAGATTCCAGCCTGGTGCAACAGTGCACACAAACGAGGGACAAGGACAGCCCCTCCATGCTGTCCCTGGGCACAGGGATGGCCACACCAGCCGGCAACTCTGGCTTTGGGTTTGCACAGTGGGAAGTGGTGAGCTCACAGACCGCTGTGGTTGTCATGCTGCCTCAAAACATCACCCAAATTCTCCTTTCAGCTTGTTTAAATACATCACTTTATCATTCCCAGTAAGTTTCCCATTAAGTGTTCCCATCAGCAGAGAAGCCATGGAAGCACACATTTATCTGAGGTTTCATCACTGCCCCAGCTAATTACCTGTCCCCAAGCCATGAAGCAGCCAGGTGACAGGCTGTGGGAAAAAAACATTTTATTTTCACTGTTGCTTCTCGTTCTTGCCCAGGAGAGGAGCCAAAGGGCAGGAAAAAAACAACAACAACTTCAACAACAACAGCAACAACAACATCAACAACAACAACAGCAGGAAATGCAAACTCTGTGGAGAGGTGTCTGCAAACTGCATCTGCCCATTAAATTGCACTGTCGGGAGGGAAAGTGAAATTCATCTCACCAAAGTCAGAGGAAAGCCTCAATCCAGGACTGACTTTCTAGAGTCAGGCCCCAGTAGCTGTCAGGGCAGGGTGTGGGTGCTGCCAGCCCAAGGGGATTGGTTTGGACATTTTAGGAATGGCAGCTCCTCCCCAGTGCAGGTACCTGCTCTGTTCTCTAGCTTCTATTGATTTATAACACTTCAGAAACCTCTCACTATATAGTCTTTTAATGCTGAGCTGTGAAATGAAAAGACATTTTCACACCATTAAAGGGAGGTTAATGTAAGATGAAAAAGAGAGTATTTGCATTTAATGAGTGAATTTGAAGAGCTCGGCTGGATTTCTTGCAGGCTGTCCCTGGAAAGTCAATTCCTGCATGGAGAAAAGTTTCTTCTCAAAAACAAGTGTGTTCCTCCCCTCTCCAATCCCAAAGCAAAGGACACTTTTAAAGTATCACACTGAAGTACCTATGGTCTGGTTTCAGGATAAGAAATAACAGCTCCAGAGAGCTGGAGGGTGGAAAAGCACCAGGAACGTGGCAGGGAGAGGACACACATGTGGCTGCTTGTGAGGCTTGCATGATTCTTTTCACAGTTTTCCATTTTTCTCAATTGCAGGTGCTTCAGCACAGCACCAATACATTAACTTTATGTGTAACTGAATTACAGGAAATGTCTCCTTTCCCTCTGCTCTCCCACAGGAGCCGAGCTGTGCCAGGGACAGACGAGCCCAGCTCAGGAGCCCCCGGAGCCAAGGGGGTCCTGGTGCCCCCTCAGCCCTGCAGCTGCTCCAGGACCCCACACCCTGCTCTTGAAACACCAGAGCTCCTGCCCAGCTGAGCTCGGATTCCCTCTCTGATCTGTGCTCCCATCCATATCCTTGGATATCTGCAAGCAGAGAATTTCAGCGAAAAAGGGCTTTCCACTGAGATGACCATAAATCTCAATGTGTTTACAACAGAAGACTGACCAGAAGAGTTTATTAAATCTCTAAGGGATTTGATGTATATCAAATGGTTACATAAAGTCAATACTTTGGAAAGAACTAGACAATAAATACCCTACAAGAGGCAATATTTCTATCACGGAGAAAGCAATCACATAAAGATTAGGAGACCAATTTCAATACTGAATGTCAGTCTGCTCTAAGAAGACATTTATTGTTTTTCTGAGTTATCACAGAAGAGCGAGATAAGCCATAACAATATTCTGAGCCCAGCTAATCATGCTATCAAAGTCAAAAATACTCTTTCACCTTTTTAAAATCACTTTTCTACTTCGCAAATAAAAGGAACAATCTCTTGCAGGTGCAAAGGGAGGGAGGGAAGGAGATTTATCACAGTGGGTGGTGAAAAATCTGGAACTGCTGCCCCTCAGCTACAAACACAACTGCAGGTCCCTCTGTGGGTGCACAGGGCAGGTGCTGAAAGGGGGACCCCAGCCCAGGGACCCTGGTTCTGCCCCAGCTGCTACAATTGGTAGCAAAGGACCAAAGCATCACCTGGGACAAAGCTGGCCCCAGTGGAGGGGTTGGGAACTCTTTTTAATGACTGATGAAGACCTAGGACAAAATGTCAATATTCAGCATGCAAAAATGCCACTTGTTTCAATTCTTCCCCCATAAAGAGATTTTTCCTTTAACAGTCCAGATTAAAGGAAAGGAAAATCTTAACCAGTTCAATTTTAGCAGAAACCAAAGAACAGATTGACCCTCTGATGTTCCAAGGGCAGCTGCTTGACCCACTCTCATTCCCTGTTTTCCCACTGCCTCCCCTGTGAGCATTCTCCTCCCTGCCCCAGGCCCAGCCTGGGCTGTGCCCACCCCCAGAGCAGCTCCTGCAGCCCCAGCACAGCCTTGGGGTGTCCCTGAGCCGAGTGTCACAGCTCTGAGCTGTCCTGTGAGCCAGCAGGGCAGTGCCCTGTCCTGGCCCAGCACCCTGGGCAGGATGTCAGGAGTGGAGGCGCTGGGACACCGTAGGAACACGGCTTATCCAGCCCACAAAAATTAACATGGAAACTGCCAGTAGCTCTAACCACGCTGGTGGGATGAGTTTGAGAGTTTGGGTTTGTCTGGTTGAAGCAAAAATTTCAAATTTGAATGGCGGAATGGGAGATTAAGAATGAGTGTCACTTTCCTCGTCCCGTTTTCCCGGCACTCCAAGAGCAGCAGAGAGCACAGCGAGCAGCACAGCCCCAGATAAACCCTCTGCAGCCGAGATTAGCTGACAGCCAAAGTGAGCACAGCTATTAATAATGACCCGGGCCAGGAGGGAATCATCAATTATCCTTATCATCTTCAGCTTGTGTTTGTGCAAAGATGAATCCAGCAGATTGGTGTGTACAGGGAAGAAAGGAAATGACACGGAGCTGCTGCACATTGTTATCGAGAGCTGAAAGGCAGGGAGATGGAAGTAATTATCAGCAATTTTAACACAACTGTACCAGATGCATCAATGCTGTAACACTGAGCATCGGTGGGTAGGAGGTACAGGAGGTACCAAAGGTGGAGTTTTAGTCCAAATCAACCTTTTTATCTCTCATAGGATCCACACAGCAGTGCTCAGAGGGCTGGAAATTCATTTGAGAAGAGCAGTAAGTTGATTCTGCAGAGGTTGTTCCTTCACTATGTCCTGCACTTTTTCCTTGCTGTGGCTTTCTGAGAAGTTACTCTCGCAGTGTAATCAAGCCTGCTCTCTGTAATTGAAGTTAATCACAGGGGACAGCTTAGAGAGGATGGTCCTGGTGCGTGGTGGGGTCTGGGGATGGCACCTGGCACAAGCACTGAGGGGCTCTGGCACTGGTTTTACTTCTCCTGTTTGCCTAAGAACTGCTCTGTCCTGTTTCTAATGGAACAATAATCTGCATTCTTTTGGGGCTGGAGAAGCTGGGTTTCTGAGGGAATTTGACAGCATCTTTACTAGTTTATGGTGGAAAAGAAAAGGCACTTAAGGGGATTTTGTTTGTCACTTGAAAATTAGCCTAGAGGAAAAAGAATCTTCAATTCAAATTTAATTAAAAACTGATGAACCAAAAGCCTTGTAGTGGCTCTGTGAAGTCCCATTCTTACAGCACAAGAACATAGCCCTGATAAGCAGCAAGAAGAAAATAAACACAACAGATTTAAAGCAAAAACCTGAACAGAACAAACTGTAATCCAGTGGCACCACACCATTGCCAGAACAGAAATTGTCCCACTGTGCTTAAACAGGGGCTTTGAGAGAACTGCTGAGCTGCTTGCATATGCTGCCAACATCCCATTAAACTTAGTGTCATTATTTCATCTCTTTTGGTCAAGACCTCCTGCCCCAAGGGGAGGGGACATGTCCTGAGGTGCACACACCCCTCTGCACTGTCACACACAGCCCTGAGCCGGGGTAATTGCACACTGCCAAGGTCAGCACTGCTCCCTAAAACATGAGTGCATGTTCATAAACAGCTCATAAACACACAGATGAGTGATGACTTGGCGAGGAGGAGGGGAGGTCAGTGATGCTCAGCAAGTCCCCAGGGTGGCTTTGGGGATGTCACCGGTGCTACTGGAGCTGCTGAGGGCAGGGCTGAGCAGGGCACACACAGGACCTGTGCACTCACACAGCTCAGAGATGTGCAGGGGGATGTGACCCACAGCAGCAAATCTCTGAGGCCAGAGTGTATGGCTTCACTTTACCAGCTGGAGCAATTTACAGTAATTTCACCATTATAAGCCACACCATTTTGATGAAAATTTTGGTCTGAACCCAAAGTGCGGCTTATAATCAGGTGTGGCTTATATATGGACAAAGAACAAAAAGTTGCTGGCACCCAGAAATGTGGCTTATACTCAGTGCGGCTTATAATCATGAAATTACTGTACTGTGGGAACATTAATTATTGGCTATTGCTGTTTTTATTTCAGAAAAACCAACTGGCATTTCACCAGGTCAATATAATGCAGAATAGCCACTAACCCCAGCCTGAGCTCCCGCCCCTGATTCTTTAGATTGATGGTAATTTCTTTGCAGCTCTTACTGGCAAAGAACAATTTTTTAAATGGTCCCAAATATCAGCCAGAGGAATGAAATTTCCTCAGATACTTAAGAGCTCCTGTTTATCACCCTCTGTAGCATGTAATATGCATGGTTGTACATTTTCTGTCACCAGTGATTTATGAACAAAACTCATTGTTCAAATAAGCTTAATACATAAAGAACTGAAGCATTCTGTGACAATCTTGAGGCAGCAATTGCCTCCCCTATCTCTGGACCTCCTGTTCCATTTTGAAAGACTGGAGGTGCTGCAGGAGGCCAGTGGCCAGCCTGTGCCACCATCACTGGGACAGGGCTGCTCAGCACAGGGAGGAATTCCAGCCCTCTCTGCCCATGGCACTGCCATGAAGTTACAAACACAGGCCAAGAACTGTCCTGACTCCATAGAGGTTTTGGGCACAACAATATATTGGAATGAAAAAAAATGATTAGAGTAATTCCATGACTTTATGATTCTGATATTATGGTTTAAAACTCTTAGCCTGGCTTGAACAGCTTCTAACTTGCACCAAAAAAGGAAAAGTCAAAAGAAAACTGTGGTATTGAAAGCAGAGGGAGGATGGAGCTTGGGTGGCTCCTGTGCAGCATTTGGAATTTCAATTTCAATGGAAATGATCTGCCCTTCTCTGCTCCTTTTCCTGCCCATGGCCTCAGTGGCTCACACAGACCAGGAACATCTGGAGTGGCACAGACCAGGAACATCTGGAGTGGTGCAGACCAGGAACATCTGGAGTGGCACAGACCAGGAACATCTGGAGTGGCGCAGACCAGGAACATCTGGAGTGGCACAGACCAGGAATATCTGGAGTGGACAGACAGGAACATTGGAGTGCAAGCCCAGGACATCCTGGAGTGGCAGCAGACAGGAAACATTGGAGTGGCACAGACCAGGAACATCTGGAGTGGCACAGACCAGGAACATCTGGAGTGGCACAGACCAGGAACATCTGGAGTGGCACAGACCAGGAATATCTGGAGTGGGACAGACCAGGAACATCTGGAGTGGCGCAGACCAGGAACATCTGGAGTGGCACAGATCAGGAACATCTGGAGTGGCGCACACCAGGAACATCTGGAGTGGCACAGATCAGGAACATCTGGAATGGCACAGACCAGGAACATCTGGAGTGGCACAGATCAGGAACATCTGGAGTGGCGCACACCAGGAACATCTGGAGTGGCACAGTCACTCCCCTGCAGCCCCCACGCTCCGTCCCTTCCCGTTCTGAGGTGCAGAGCCCCACGTGGGGTCTGCAGAGGATCCAGCCAGCTCCCACCACTCCTGCCCACCCCTTCCACTAATGGACACAGCACAGCCATTTCCCCGAACTCCTGCATTTTTCTTTCCATGATTATCTCCTTTAAAAAGGCACGAATTGAAAATGAGATGCAGAGCCAGCGGGCTCTTTTGAGCTATGGTTATTAGCTGTGTGGAGGATGAAAGTGGTACGACTCCCCAGATAAATATATAGTTCATTAAAAGTGTTCGGGATCACTCTATTCTGCTGATCAAAAGCCTAAATCACACAGTTAGCAACATTAAGGAGCTGTATTATGATTGGAGCTGTATCTGGCTGGCCCACAGGAGGATGGAGGGAGCCCAGGCAGGGCTCACCAGGAGCCTGGCAGTCACGCTGTGGCTCTGATCCCAGCACACCCAGCCCAGGGCAGGATTTTATCCTCTTTTCAACTGATTAAACCGCTCTGGCTGTTGGGAGCAGCGGGCTGCACACACGAGGAGGTGCCTTCTTCCTCAAAGTGCAGCTGGCAGGTTCCTCTCAGGTTTTAGCTGGGCTACAAACCCAACCCAGCACTGCCCAGCTCCAGAGGTGTTTTTGAAGGCACGCCAGAGCTCTGTTTTCAGTAGTGTCCCTGTGGAATGCTGTGAGTTTGGGGAATAGGCACATCCTTGTGTCCTGTGTCTCCAGCTCTCAGAGAGTATTTGTGCTAAGGAAGGTGTGGGTCTGGAGGGTGCAGGGAGCTTGCAGCTGGGTCTGTGAGGTGCTGAGTGCCACATTCAGGGCTTACTGCACCCAGAGATGTGAAATACTGATTCTGGAGAGCACCCGCACACTGATTTACCCAGTTACCAGCACTAACCAAAGGTGACTGTCCCATCCCTTTTGTGCAACTACTTCTTTTATAAAGCAGACAGTTTAATAAAGACGCACAAACCCTCTGCATGACCAGGCTCTGGCCTCTTGGGCAGACACCTCTGCTAAGTCCAGCCTGACCTCCTAAGACTTGGCTCAAAACCTGCTGCTCTCTGATTTCCCATCATTTCAGATCTGGCTCAATAAAAGCCATCTGAGACTAAGGACATGAATACTGATGACAAATTTTACATCCAAATGATGTCTCAATCAGTCAATTTTAAAGAGAGCACCAGTCTCTTGTTGAGCTTCAGGCTTTGTCAAGGACACCATGGAGTGCAGGGAGCTGCTCCTTAGCAGGTGCTGGAGGAGTGCTGGCTCTCAGCTCCTGTCCCACACCTCTGCCACCTGCAGAACTCATCACTGTGCTCACCCTGATCCAACAGGGCTTGCTCCTCTTTGCTGGCTGCCCTCACAGCACAAGCCCAAGGCTGGATGTTCCAGCTCACCCCACTGCTCCTCCCAGGGAAGCTGAACAGCTGAAGGGATCCCTGCACTTCACTGTGCTGCAATTTAACAACAGGAACATGATCCACAGCAGGAGAGCTCCAGTGGGAGCCTGCTGCTCCCCCTTCCCTCTCTGGGAGCTCTTGGCCAGCCACTGATAAATTAAACTCGGCACCTCCTTTGACTAAGATGGATGGCAAGCTTAAGTGATATCCACTGAACAAATGGCTGATTTGTGTATTCTTCCATTCAGGATTAGGCTAATAAGATGTTCATTTATGGATCTATTACTCAGTCATTTAACTGCTTAAAAGAAGAGGACCAGGGAAATTTCACTATCCAGGAATTGATTTCCTTTTTTTTTTTAGGCCAAATTTTAGTGGAGGGTTTGCAAATGTAATTTAGTGGGACATATCAAAACATCATTAAGGTGACAGAGTATTTTAAAATACATCAGGAAAACCCCAGGTGCTTGAAGCCTCCAGGTTTAAGGCAGCCCTGCTCTTCCCCCCCTGCCTTTTGCTGTGGCTCCTGGAAGGACACACAATCAGGGCATTTCGGCTGAGAGGTGGGAAGGGGCTCCCAGTGACCCTGGGGACCTTTGGGGCACCCCGAGCTGAGCAGCCTGGCACAGGGGTGTCCCCAGGCAGGGCAGGTCTCTGCGGGGCTGCTCCCAACTGCTCTAAGGGCAATGCCACCTCTGGGCACATCTGCACCTCTGCAGCCTGGAGAGCACCCTCAGCCTCCTGGGCCCTCCCCAGCAGCATCAGCATCAGCATCAGCATCAGCATCAGCATCAGCATCAGCATCTGCATCAGCATCAGCATCAGCATCTGCCTCCCCAGTGCGTGTGAGCAGCAGGAGGGAGAAGGTTTGTGCAGCCCTGCTCCCTGCTGGGGCACAGCTCAGCTCCGTGCCCACCCCAGAGTGTGCTGCCCACTCTGATCCTCCACTCTGAACTTCTGGGGACAACAGCAAACAGCAGATTTTTCAAAACGAAGATTTGCAGCCACTAATCACCCACACCCAGTCTGTGGAGGCTTTGTGTCCGGATAAACAAACCAGCACTGTGGCATCTGTGCAGCCAGCCGCTGGGCTGGCACTCACTCAGGCACGGGGAAATTTCTGCTTGAATTAAAATAAAAATCATCAGCTGCCTGGTTCTGCTTAATTAAACCAGGAAATAACTAAAGACACTGGTATTTAGGCTGCTGTCATTAGGATTCAGCATGAGCATTCCTGCACAAGCAGCTCTCTGCTCTCCTTCCCTCCCATGTTCTGTCCCAGCTCCCGGCAGAGCTGCTCGCCCACCAGCCAGCCCTGGGCTCATGGCCTTACCCAGCGAGCTGACAGAACCCTCCTGCCCTCCCTCCAGGGCACCAAAGAGCTGTGACACTCCACACTGGTCACTCGGGGAGCAGCTCATTACCCAGGTTGTACAACAGGAACACAATTATCTCCCAAGCCGGATTTAGCAGCGCTCTGCTCCTGCCCCACTGAAGCACAGCAAGCCCTAATGGAGCTCTCTGCTGTGTGAGATCGCTGGTGCCTTCTCAGACACAGAGAACAGCAGGGCACACGAGAGTTCTTAATTTATACCTCATCTACTGGGTCTTAGTTAATTTAACAGGTCCTTACATTCGCAGAACAAATTACACCTCCAGAAAATGGAGCTGGTGCCAGGATGTAACTGTTCCATTTAATACACCCACCAACACCACAAAAACCCATCTGTGTGTGTGCTGTGGTGCACTCCACATTAACAGAAATTCCCATGCACTCTGTCCCTCTCTGTGATGAGTCTTTTCATGCAGTTAAGGAGAAAATACAAATGTACTGTGCACAAGTCCACTTTCCCTAGTGACACGCTTTCTCTGTTGCCTGCCGAGGACAGCAGGTGCTGGGATTTGGCAAGGTCAGGGTGATGCTCTGGCTCCCACAGGCAGGAGAGGGGCTGGCTCTGGAGCAAGGCCTCCCAGCCCCCTGTTCCCCTGGCTCAGCATCCCTCAGCAGCCCACAGACTCAGGGGTCCTGGGGCACGGTGACCCCTGTCCCTCCCAGGGCAGGGCACGAGGGAGGAGCACAGCACCCACACAGCACCCTGTCCTGTCTGCCTGTCTGTCCAGCCACCAGCCCTCTGTCCCTGAGTGCCTTTCAGGGTCCCCAAAACCCTGGGAAAAAGCCCTGCCTGGTTTCTGTGCCCATCCCACTCCTCCCGAATCCAGGGCAGAGCGCTGGGCTGTGACCAAGGGAACAGCTCAGCCCTGCATTCATCTCTCTCTTTTGCATAATGCATTTAGAAGTGGATCTATTTTTTATTGCAGAATAATATGTCTGGTTTGTATATTGGCATCTTTGTGATGTCCTGACATTTTGTGCACGTTCACTGCTCACCCCAGGGACAGCTGGTGACTGAATACCACCATGGCCCTGTTTCACAGCACCAATTATGATCTTTCCCAGGTACTACTTGCTTCATTATCTGAGTGAACAGTTTTATCTTACCTACCAGGCAAACCTTCCAAATTCACAGCTGGGTAGATATAACCTTGAATATTTAGCTCAGACATAATGGCAGCTAATATTCCTCCTAACTGCTGCTCTTAAACAGTTTCATCCTATCATTGTTAATCACATTAAAAGGTATTGGATATATAATTTCCTTTAATTACATGAAAATATTGGTTGCTTCCTTTCTTTGGAGCATTATGCACAGAGCAGCAGTGATTAATGCCAGGAATTTCAAAAGGCAGTCAGAGAAAGCTCCTAATTGTTGATTTATGCCCTAATTGGAGGACACCTGTTTTTTTCCCATCCTTTTGATCTTTACTTTCTGTTCGAGTCCAGAATTTTTCTGCATGTGTTATCATTACATTAATCGATATACGTTTTGTCCTTCACATGTCTGCCTAATTGCTTTTCTCATTTAGACATCATTTGCTAACGAACACCCACTAACACCAACAGGAGGATTCACCAGGAGCACTGAGCAGATTTAGGAGGGGAAAGACATCGGTGTTATGGACAGGGAGCTTTTGAGACAAGACTTCAGACAGCCACAGGAAAAGGAAAACCAAGTTCAAAAATTAGTAATTTTGTGTACAAAGGTAAGATTTTCTACTCCCCCATGTATACAAACATGGGCTTGTGTTTTCTGGCTATAATTCCTGAGTTATTTTTTTTGGAGGCCACAAATGACACTGAGCCTCCTGTGATAGTGTAATAGGAAGTGCCTAAAATGACAAATTAGGAGGAAGAGTGTTTGTGACAGTGATAAAGGGAAAGTTTAAGGCTTGTATTTAGATAAATTGGCTGGAAAATTTGATCCACACAGTCTTTCAAATACGATTATACAAACATAATTTGCATAAATATTATAATTAAAATTCTGCCTATGGCATAATAAAGAAGGGAAAATACTATTAAATGATCAAGGCGTTTGAATGTTTGAAATATCACTGTGTGATGTTTCATGCTATCCATTAAATAAGTAATTTATTGCAAAATCTATCAAAGCAAGAGGAAATTAAGTCAGATAAGGCTGGCTTTTTACTTTGCATGCTTTTTTTTTCTGAGGATATCGTTCCTTTCAGAACACATTAAATTTTTCCAAGGTACTAACTCAGAGTAATTGCAATACTGGGTCTGCTGTAGAGCTGTGACAGCAGGGACACAGCTGTGTCACATGTGGGCAGCAGAACACACACACACACACAGAGCTGTGTCACATGTGGGCAGCAGGACACACACACACACACACACACACAGCTGTGTCACATGTGGGCAGCAGGACACACACACACACACAGAGCTGTGTCACATGTGGGCAGCAGGACACACACACACACACACACACACAGCTGTGTCACATGTGGGCAGCAGGACACACACACACACACACACACACAGCTGTGTCACATGTGGGCAGCAGGACACACACACACACACACACACACAGCTGTGTCACATGTGGGCAGCAGGACACACACACACACACACACACACAGCTGTGTCACATGTGGGCAGCAGGACACACACACACACACACACACACACAGAGCTGTGTCACATGTGGGCAGCAGGACACACACACACACACACACACACAGCTGTGTCACATGTGGGCAGCAGGACACACACACACACACACACACACAGCTGTGTCACATGTGGGCAGCAGGACACACACACACACACACACACACACACAGAGCTGTGTCACATGTGGGCAGCAGGACACACACACACACACACACACAGCTGTGTCACATGTGGGCAGCAGGACACACACACACACACAGCTGTGTCACATGTGGGCAGCAGGACACACACAGAGCTGAATGCCCCATTCAGAGAGCATTTTGGCCTGGTTATTTATTCTATCTGTTGGCTCAGCCCGGTGGACACCGAAGGATGAAAGGGCAAGTAGGAAATGAGCTTTGAAATGCACAGGGAAGCAGCCTTCCTTATCAGCCACTGCCTCATCCCTGCCACTGCAAAGATCTCTTTGAGTAAACTGCAAAGAAAAATAGGATAATAAAGGAAAGAAAACTTCTGAGCAGCTTACTGAAGCGTTTAGACTAAACTGCTGCAAGGTACGGTGCCCCTTTGATATAAATCCTCTGCCTTGTCCACCTCCAGGCCTGCAAACAAGGCAGCCTCTCTCCTAATGTCACTTCTACTGCTGAAAATTTGTGACATCAATAAAATCCTGGTTTGTCAGTACAAATGGAATTTTAAATTGAATTCTTATCAAATTAGCCTTTCATCAAGGTCGTGCAATATCGTGTGAATAACCTTTTGTGAGGCTGTGTACATGGCTGCAGCCGGAGGTGAGAAGGAAACAAATTCTAATGAGATTACCCAGCTGGAGCACTCAATAACAGGCAGTGCAGGAGAGGGCTGACATTAGGTTCAGCAATAATTTAAGTAAATGGCTACAGCAATGCTGCAATGCCAGTGCTTCACCCCCATCTCAGCTGTGAACTCACACATGCAGCACCCCTCTCACAGGTCTCAGGAGCCCCAGAGCAGCCACAGGTCTGACATGCCATAGCCTAACAGGATTTCCTGGAGGAACCAGAATGAATTGTAAATGCATCCCCTCTGCTGGCTCTGTGGTGCAATAAAACCTCCCTTCCTTTCAGGGGAATGCTGTTCTGCAACAGCAGCTGGAGGGACTTTCCATCAGCCCTGCACATCGTGGGCAGACCTTGGGAAAAGCTTGTTCTTCAGTGTGAGGGGCTCAGTGCTCCAGGAGCTGGCTGGGAGTCTGGGAGTCTGAGATGTGCACACACTGTGGAGCAAGGACAGCCTTGCTCCCCCATCACGGGCTGGGCTGCAAACAGAGCCCAGATCCACGCTGGACGCTGCCTGGGGCATCACCCAGCCAGGCTGCCAGGAAGGGGTTAATGGGGTGACACTGCCAGCATGGGTGACACTGCCAGGAAGGGGTTAATGGGGTGACACTGCCAGCATGGGTGACACTGCCAGGAGGGGTTAATGGGGTCACACTGCCAGGATGGGTGACACTGCCAGGAGGGGGTTAATGAGGTGACACTGCCAGCATGGGTGACACTGCCAGGATGGGTGACACTGCCAGGAAGGGGTTAATGGGGTGACACTGCCAGCATGGGTGACACTGCCAGGATGGGTGACACTGCCAGGAAGGGGTTAATGGGGTCACACTGCCAGCATGGGTGACACTGCCAGGAGGGGGTTAATGGGGTGACACTGCACTGCCAGCATGGGTGACACTGCCAGGAGGGGGTTAATGGGGTGACACTGCCAGCATGGGTGACACTGCCAGGATGGGTGACACTGCCAGGAAGGGGTTAATGGGGTGACACTGCCAGGATGGGTGACACTGCCCTGGCCCCCAGCACCTGCCGTGCCAGCCCTGGGAACTGCAGGAAGCTGTTCCCACCACGATGGAATAATCTAATAACTGAGTCTGAGCTGCTGTAGATCAAATTGCACAATCAAGAAATAAACTATCCAGCTGCTAAAGCCTCCCTCCCAAATAACAAAATAGTTGCGTATTTGTCAACTCCAGAAAATATTTCAGCAAACATAATAGAGAAGATAATGATAATTAGGCTGGTATTTTATGCCATAACACTCTTGAATGCCTACAAAAATACAATATTTTCAGCAAAAGATAATTGAAAAGATTATTTGGCTTATCTAAAATAAGTTTTTCCAAGCCTCAGCACATCTGTAACAAGAGCTCCTGCAGACACTTGGTGCAGTGCTGTTGGCTCAATGGGCTGTTCATTACTTTGATCAAGAGGTGGATAAAGACACGCAGGGTTTTGTTCCTGGCAGGGCCCTTTGGCAGGAGCTGGACACGATCCCTTTGTGGCAGAGCCACGGCAGGTGGAGGTGGCTGGATGAGCCCAGGACAGCAGCCTGGGGATGCTGTGGCACAGGGATGTGGCACAGCCAGAGCTGAGGTGAGCCCTGTGCTCGCAGCCCTCCTGCTTTTGTTGGTCAGGATGTGTCTGGCCAGCCCAGCAGAGGTGAACCCTGTGCTCGCAGCCCTCCTGCTTTTGTTGGTCAGGATGTGTCTGGCCAGCCCAGCAGAGGTGAGCCCTGTGCTCGCAGCCCCCCTGGTTTTGTTGGTCAGGATGTGCCTGGCCAGCCCAGCAGAGGTGAGCCCTGTGCTCACAGCCCCCTGCTTTCGTTGGTCAGGATGTGCCTGGCCAGCCCAGCAGAGGTGAGCCCTGTGCTCGCAGCCTCCCTGGTTTTGTTGGTCAGGATGTGTCTGGCCAGCCCAGCAGATCCCCAGGGGTGCCTTGGGCAGAGGCAGTGCTCACTCAGTGGGGACTCAAGCTGAGCTTTGTTTTTAGCTCTGCTCTTGCTGCTAGGATCTGCAGGCTGAACCTTTGAGGTACAGACAGGGGTAATTTCTGCGTGGGAGGGGAGAATCCAGGCTCAGCTGCAGCACCACAACTGATGCCAGGGGAGCCTGCGACACCACAGGGCTGTGGATGCAGCCAGGGCTTCTGAGAATATTTCTGTATTTCAAAATTGGGCATTTCAAAGTTGTGCCCCTCCCCAGACACTCTAGCTCCAGGCAGACTGAGAGCCCTTTTGCTTTCCATGTCTGTGCAGTGCTCTGGGGTTTGTGCTGACAGGGAGGGGGAAATGCCTTCACATCTTTTTTTGGGGTTTCGTGTGGATGTGCTCTGCCACTGCAGCCACCTCGGCTGCACTCACCTCCCACACCCCTGTGGCCACAGAAAGCCTTCCCAGTGATCCCTGGCTGATTTTGTGACACGGGATTTTTATAAGGCTCAGCATTTCTAAAAACATCTATTTCTGTTCAACCAGTAATTGCTGCCTGACTGAGGAAAATCCGGAAAACAAAAGTTTAACGCAGGCCCTGGTAGGTTCAATCCCAGTGCTGCTGTGACCCAGCCCCAGCACCGTAAGAGCCACCAGAATCTGCTTTAGGAGCTGAGCCCTGAGCAAGGGGGAAGGGCCAGGGCTCAGCTCCCCGTGCCAGGGAAGCAGCATCTCATGGTTGAGGGGCAGAAGCCCAGAGCTGGTCCTCAGCTGCACCAGCTGCACTCCTGGCCTGAGCCAGGTTTATCCAGGGGCCCATCCTCCCCATTCAATACTCAGAACACACTAAGCACAACGTCTGTGAAAAGTGTCAAACGCGATAATTTATTCCTGCGCCTAACTTCAGGCTGCCCCCTCACCAGCCACACTGAAAAGTGCTAGAATTGGACAAGACTTCCCAGGAGAAAAAGAAATTCTTGTTCATATGCTTATAAAGGCTGACAGGTGAACAAACTCTTCTACAGGGCAATTGCAGATGCTCCAAGTGACATTTTAAATTCTTAAGAATTTTCCATTTGCAAATAGAAGTTGCCTTGCAAAATGACAAGCAAACCAAGCAGACTTCCCAGAAACAGGTCCTTTCTGTTGCCTTTTAGTGGTTTTACTCTCCATAAGAGAGAAGAATGATCAGTGGCCTCTCAGAAATGGGCTTTTGCATCTATCTTTTAAAATCTTTAATAGAAGAAGAGTAATAGGCCAGATACAGCACTAATTTTTATTGTAAACTATTCTGGGAACATATTTTACTCAGAGCCCTTAGCACAGAAAGCAGATTAACTGGAAAAGCTAATGGTATAGTGCAGTATAAATATTTACACAAACGTTTAGCTAAATCCTTGATTAACAGGTCAAGTTTTCTCTGAATTTTTCACCTTTTGTTATGAGATTTTTTTAATGTGTTGATACCTTTCCAGGCTTTAAAAACCCCTCAAGGGAGGAGGAGGCAGCCCCCCAAGCACCCCAGCTCTTGCTGCTGTGCTGTTTTCATCCCACTGGCTCTCACAAAGCAGAATTCTGCCCCAGCTCCTGTGCCCCTCCATGGACAGATTGCTCAGAGGGAAGAGCAGCCAAAGCCACTGTCACAGCAGAAGCCCTGTGGCTGTCACTGTCCCTGCCCCCACAGCACGATTTTAATGTCTTAAAACACTAAACAAGTTTTAATTCAAGGAACTGGAGGTTGCTGCGGGGTCCTGTTATAGTTTTACAGCCTTGAATTTATTTGAGAGGGTTTCAAGTCAAACCAGACACTCTGAGAACAGAGAATGAAGGTCTGGGCAAGCTCATGACATCAACTCTATGATCAAGTGGGTTCAGCAGTCTGCTCAGAAGCAGGATAACAAGTGTGCTTTGCACTCATCAATTTTCCATTGTCTATCCAGTATAAAGGAAAAAAACCCTGAAGGTTTTGAGAAATCCTCAGCTCGGGTCACTGAGGAATTCCCCATTTAGCAGAGCTGTGGTGAACATCCCACCTCTGCTGGTGTCTCAATTCCCCCAGCCCAGCCCCGTGCCCAAAGGGAGCTCGAGGAGCTGCCAGAGGCAGGGCACACCTGGGCCAGCTCCACCCACCCAGAACCAGCGTTGTTTGGGCTTTTGTAGGGGTTTCTTCCTTCAAAACTTCTGTCTCAAAGTAGGGATCGGGTGAAGGGCACACTTGGACAGGAAGGGTCTGTGGGAAGGCGTCTGTGTCTGCATTGTTACCAATTTTTGTCAGCTCACAGCCAAGAAGAGGGGGATTGTTCTTCCCTCTCCTGCTGCTCCAACCTGCCCCCAGTCAGTAGAAAATGCTCTTTTTACACGGACCTGAAACAGAGCTGATTTACTGCAGCAACAGCTCTTACTCTGTAAATGTACAAAAATCTGTCTCATGTCTCATGGTTCTCCAGTCATGCAGATAATTTTGTTCTTAATTAAACAAATGCCACAATGACAGCTGGGAATTAGCAGCTGTGGTTTGACCAAGGAAGTATGATACCTCCTTTAATTAAAATAAAACCTCTCAAAAGTTCCCTAATGAAATCTCCACTCTGATAAGATGGAGCAGCTACAAACCCAGAAAGCAAGACATGACAGGGAAGCACAGGGATTCAGTCAATGCAATTTTCTTGCAGGAAAACACTTCAACTTTCAAGAAAAGAAAAGAAGCTGTGGAAGTTGCAAGAAGTCAGCTTTCCAATTGATTTTCAGCTTGACTTTGTAGAGCATCATTCCCAAGTAATGACTAGGAAAATGTACAGCATCCCAATTACATCCAGGAGCACCAGATACTGGAGGTACTGAACTTAACAGTGACAGCTCAGAGTGTGTTAAACAATATCTTTTATTTCCTAAGGAGGTAGGCATCTGCAGCAGAGGATATGAGGCAGCCAGAGATTTAAATCTGTTGTTTTTTTTTTTTTTAATATTGGCTCTTTTGCCAGCCTCAGAGCTACTCAATCTATTTACATATTCTGACACACCAGACTTGCTCTCTTGATAGATAAAATATGCAACTCTATTTAAAGATAGAGAATCTCTGCATATTTTCCTAAGTAACATCAGATACATAAGAGACTCCCACTGGAGTAAAATCTCCTCTTACTCATTTGACTCTTAACATTGCCCCTCTGGACCCAGCCCTTAAAACAGTGGGCAAGGCAGCAGCAAGGGCTCTGTCACCTCTCCTAGAACCCTCTCTGTGGCCGTGGTGCTGTGACTATTAACCAGTGGTTCAGAAAAACAAGGGCAGCAGAAACCATTGGGAGCTTATGCAGAGTGGCCAAAGACCAATTACTGCAGAGCTGAGGCTGCTGCCATCTGAAACAGGGCTTTTCTCAATCTTTTGCAGTCTTAGGAAATTATCGTTTGCCTCCAGACAATCATTTCACAACAAATTTGGAAGAGGATAGGAACAATCTTTGATGTCTTGTGGGCTCTGGGGTTTGCCATAGGGAGCAAATACACAAGAGTGGAAACTGGGTCAGGTTACTAAGGACAAGTGTAAAAATAAGACAAATGTACAAGGACAAACCCAGAAAACCAGGGAGCACTAAATTAAGTAGAAATCCAGGGTCCACCATCCGTGACCAAGAGACAGCCGGGGTGCTGTGGGAAGGGCTGAGTACTCTGTCCAAAAAAGAGGCAGCAGAGATGGGATCCCACATGCCCACAGGCAGCCTGGGCTTGCTGAGCCTCTCCCTGATGCTGAGGCCACCCCTGAGCTGTGCTGGCAGTGGCATCCCCACAG
Source organism: Catharus ustulatus (assembly GCF_009819885.2). Lineage (NCBI taxonomy): Eukaryota > Metazoa > Chordata > Aves > Passeriformes > Turdidae > Catharus > Catharus ustulatus. Next base: position 307,085 of record NC_046242.1, on the reverse strand, counting down.
AACCCAGAGCAGAGGCATCAGCCTAGGCAAAGTGGTACCAGGAGGGAGGGACTGATGGGGTTTATTGAAATAATTGTTCTGCAAAAAATAGTCTCTGCTGAAAATCATCTGTAAAAGATGATGCTCAGCTGACACAAACTGATTTAGATCCTCAAACTCTGATGGAGCACCAGAAATCATTGCAAAAGCAGCTCCCTGCCCCGTTGGGGTGGCAGATAACTCCACATGATAAACCAGGCAGTGACTGCCAACAACACTTTGACTTTACAGGTGCTTCCAAGAACAGGGACTACACAATTTGCAAAAGTGGGGACTTGTGGTCCTCTGCACGTAACTCCATAACCCAGGCTGTGCCTGGAAGAACACTCTGTTTTGTAAAACCCTCTCCTGGCCGTGCAGAAGGCACTCTCATGCATTTGCAGCACAGACACCTCGGTGCCCATCCTGCCCCAGGGGTGCACAGTGACTCCCCACACCAACCAGTTCCCCAAAGCATCACACGTGTTCGTGTCCTCTTTAAAAAAGCAGAGCTGGGGTAGCAAAGTGCTGTTTGATATTTGGACTGCCTTTTGATCACCAGAGCACATGCCTAAGAACACATCAGTGGGATTAGGGCACGGGCCAAACCAGAGCTCCCCAGGGCTCAGCAGCCTGGCTTTGGCACAGAACCCTCCATCCTTTTGTGTCCTCACCAAAGGAGAGGGGAGGACAAAAAGAGCCTGCCAGCAAGGCAGCTCTGCTGCAGCACTGCCAGCCCTGCCCTGCTATGATGAGAGGCTCCAGCCGAGCCCCCAGCACCACGGGGTTACTCAAAGCAGAACAGTCACCTTTATCAGGTTTTTTTTTTTTTTCCTAAAGCAAACCATTCTGGCATTAACCTTTTCCAGCAAACACTCAAGCTTGCACAGCAATAGCAACCACCGGGGTAGAGGACTGGGCTGCACTTGTCTGACTGGGGTTTGCTGTCAAATAATCACTCAGAAGAGGACTCCCAGAGATGCCAGGATTCAGCTGTGAGCACAAGGACATGGGCTCCCTTAAAGCACATTGGGAACAGTTTTCTCCAGAATCTCCTAGCTGGGCACACACAGCTACTCACTGGGGAGAGTGGGGCTGGTCCCTATCCCAGTACAGGGGGACAGTGACAAATGCACTGCAGTGCTCCCAGGACTGGTATCACTGTCCCACCGGAATTCCAGAAACCAGCCTCTGTCCAAATCCCATCTCCTTCTTTTCTCTTTCTTTTGTTTATTTGTTCTATGTTTCTGCTGTTTGCTGCTGCAGAATAACCTACTTTTCCCAGGGAAGGAGCTCCTGATGTGCTCACCTCTCAACACTGTCTCCTCTTTCCTTCCCGTCAGGGCTGACCCGGGCCCAGGGCTCAGCTTTTATCTTGTTTGCTCATGCTGTGGTTGGCACAGGGGGGCTGTGAGGTCTGGGGAGACTCTGCCCATTTTACTGACAGGAATAGCTGAGCTCCTCAGAGAAGTAGCAGCTGTGAGCACTGTGCTCCCAGCCCTGGCTCTCTGTGCCCAGGTGCCAGCAGGGCACCAGGATGGCAGACCCAGCTCTATCCCTGCTGGCCCTGCAGCTGAGCTAGGGAGCTTGGCCACATCCCTCCTGGCTGGCTCCAGCTGGGGCAGGAGAAAGAGTTTTTCCCCCTAAAGCATCAGGGTGTGCTTGGCTGTGCTAGAGCTGGGCAGGGACGCTGATGATGGGAGGGCAGGAGCTCTGCAGGGATGGAGCAGCTTTTCCCCCACATTCATCACCCTTTGTGTATCCCTGCAGTTTGCAATGGCACACAGAAAATCACAGTGATGCATTATTTATGAGAAATAAATATTAATCAATATCAGTAAATATATACGCACGCAGTAGGTGATGGCCACTGAGTGCTGGTGAACGTCCTTGCACACAGGGATTTGGAAACTGCATAAATATATGCACCAGATAGACAAATACACTCCCTCCTCTGGGGCTCAAGTACAAGGTGTAAACACTCAGCTTTAATATCAGATATACAACAATGGTTTTTTAAAAACTGCGCTAGAATAAAGCCTTGTGATTCAGGGGCTGTGCAAGTAAATGGGATTTTAAACTGCCCATCAGCCAGCAGGGATGGGGCTTAGGGAGACCAGCACACTGTCCCTGCAGCAGGGGACACTGTCCCTCAGTGTCCAGGGCACGGGCAGGGCTTCCCTGCCACAGCAGGCTTACCCAGGGAAGGAGAACCAGCCAGGCTGAGAGCCCTCAGAAAAGCTGGAAGTCAAAGAGAAATGAGGGCTCACAGCCACAGCAGGAGCTGTCAGCAATCAGTATGTGCCACCATATGTTTTAATAATTTCAGATTTCTCACATGTCTCTAGGGAGCCTCAGAGGGGTTTTCATGCTCTTCACTCAGTTTTCAAACTTATGGCTGTTCTCATCAATAAAAGATTTGGTTTACACACTGTTGCAACTGTATAATGAAAACCAGGTGCAGCTATGTAATATTTCTCTTTAATTACTATTTGTGGCATGAAAAAGAAGAATTAATCATTCTGCATTGTTAGAACAGGATGAGCCACCTACTAATCACAAACTCAATTTTCATTCAGGTGATGTTGCACAACATTCTGTTAGTCCAAGTAAATATCAACACTAGCTTTAATGATTTCTTTGGTCTTTCTCCCTGCATGAAACATCTACCTGATGGGAGCTGATACACATAAGTTAAAGAGTTATGGCTCTTTCCTCTCACACACCTGGTCCAGAGACATAAAACACTTTCTCTCCACACCCTTAGAATGAAAGAGATGTCCTTGTCTCCCTTTCCAGCTATTTTCTCTAGCATCAAATTTGTTTTTATGACTTACGGGTGAAAAGTGTGAATTCAAGGAAAATGTAGTCTTCCATCATTTATTCATAGTATCCTTCAAAGCCAACCCACTCAAGAATCCACAATCATTTCTTTATTTGGACTGTGGGTGCACATGAACAAATGTGCCAGTTAAGTGTTAGCCCTGCTGCCATGCTTCCTGATGGTCAATTTTTAATTCCTGGCAGGGGTCTGATGTCCAAGTCTTACCGAAAAACAAGAAATTCACAGAAATGTCTATCCACAAAGGAGTTGTGTTAGCACTTACTGAATGCCATTTTGTGATGAGATGCACAGAAGGCTCCAGCACTACTAAATTATGCATGGCTGTGCATTCAGCAGATCCTTTGCTTTATTTGCAAGAGTCTCACTTGCCTGAGCACTCCAGGGAAGGAGGAGAGGCTCCTGTCAGAATGAATACAGTCAACCAGAGAAAGAGGATTTCACCAATTAACGGATCGGGTTTCTTTACTCTGGTGTTTCTCCTCTCTGCCTATCCCTCCAGGACAGAGGGGCAGGGAGCACAGGGTCTGCTGGCAGCCAGGATGGGAGTGCTGGCATGGGGCTGGGCTGTCCCTGTCCCTGGGCTGGCACAGAGCCCTGGCACAGCACTGGGCTGTCCCTGTCCCTGTCCCTGTCTCTGTCCCTGTCCCCAGGCGGGCAGCTGGCGCTCACAGGGTGTGAATCCCTCACAGGCTCTCTCTCCCAGCCCCACATCCCAGCCCCATCTCTCGGGTGATCCTACAGGACTTGCTGTGCTCAGTCTCCTACCCCCACACAAGCGCCAGCACCCAGCTGTTCAGCAGTTCCTGATGTGCTGCTGCTTTGATCTGAGCTGAATTAACCTCGAATGGGCATTGCTGGGGCTCCCAGCCTCCCCCAAGGCTGCTGGGGCTCCCAAGCTCATCAATTCACCAAGCACAGCAATTCACCCACTGGGGGAGGAATTCCTTCCCCAAAGTCATTCTCCTGATAGCCAAGTGCCCACTCGGACCTGTCCGTGCCAGCCCACGGGGCAGGGGGCCCAGAGGGGTCACTTTGGGTCACTTTGGGTCACTTTGGGTCAGTTTGGGTCCCTGCAGCCAAGTTTGGGTCAGTTTGGGTCAGTTTGGGTCACTTTGGGTCACTTTGGGTCCCTGCAGCCCAGAGGGGTCAGTTTGGGTCCCTGCAGCCCAGTTTGGGTCAGTTTGGGTCCCTGCAGCCCAGAGGGGTCACTTTGGGTCACTTTGGGTCAGTTTGGGTCCCTGCAGCCCAGAGGGGTCAGTTTGGGTCAGTTTGGATCCCTACAGCCCAGAGGGGCCAGTTTGGGTCAGTTTGGGTCAGTTTGGGTCACTGCAGCCCAGAGGGGTCAGTTTGGGTCCCTGCAGCCCAGTTTGGGTCAGTTTGGGTCCCTGCAGCCCAGAGGGGTCACTTTGGGTCACTTTGGGTCAGTTTGGGTCCCTGCAGCTCAGAGGGGTCAGTTTGGGTCCCTGCAGCACAGAGAGGTTCCAGTTTGGGTCCCTGCAGCCCAGAGGGGTCAGTTTGGGTCCCTGCAGCCCAGAGGGGTCAGTTTGGGTCCCTGCAGCCCAGTTTGGGTCAGTTTGGATCCCTGCAGCCCAGAGGGGTCAGTTTGGGTCCCTGCAGCCCTGGCTCATTGCAGCTGAGATGAATGCCATGGCCATGGCACCTCCCCAGCCCCTCAGGTGCCCGGGCAGCTCTGACCAGGTAAGGTATTTGCTTGTACACAGCACTTTACAGCATGTCCTGGTAGCCCTACCAGCCCCACAGGCAACCAGGAAACAGCTGAAAACAATCCAAAATGGAATGGCACAGCTCTCTTACCTGGGACTTGACCCAGAAAGGAGATTAGAATGTGGGAAAAGCATAAGGCAATTTACAGCTACAGCTCCATCTGAGCCAAGCATGCAAGGGATGATAACCCTCAGCCCCACGTTTCTCCTGCTGCCATAAGCACTGTTTTCTTCTGTGGACTTAGGGGTTTTGCTTTTTCTTGTTTTTCTTTTAAAACCAAGCACACACAGCACCCATCCTGCCAGCCCCCCACGCTCCACCATGGCTGAGCTAAAAATGAGTGACCCAACTTCAGACTCTGGGCAGCTTTCCCTGCACAACACAGCTGTGTGGACACGGAGGGAGGAAGGGAAAGCCACTGGCTGTTTCTTTGCCATTGCTGCTTTCCCTTGCCTCAATTCCCAACATAGATTTTATGTACAAGGAACTCTAAGAAGCACCAATAGAGCAGGGGAAACACCAGCACTGAGGCTGATGGTCTGAAGGATGGTGTAGATTAATTGTGGCTCTCCAGTGCTGGGAACCACAACCCATGAATTCATAATCATTGTGGACAACTGCTGCACACAACAGCTGCTCAGGCTCCCCATTACATGTATTTATAGTGGTGGCAATCCAGAAAACAGACACTGCTTTACGGAGAGAGTTAAAAAGTGGTGCCATTTGCAACACACACACCCGCACATTAAACAACCATAAAGCTCCCCCTGCACTGCACAGCATTGTAATAGATGTTGGCATTATGTCAGGAAAAGCAGTTTCCTGGATTCAGCCACATTAATGTTCACCCTAATGAACTCTCTGGAGGAGCCGTCATAAATGACAGAATATCATAAAAGAGCTTTGCTGCCAACAGAGGCCAGGAGAGCACAGACACTGATTGCATGCACGGGATGAACTCGGAGCTCTGATGTTCTCAGGCAAAGCAGTGATATTTCTGGTTTATCAGTTATTCATTGGGTTAACTTCGCTGCTTTTATCTCTGCAGGTGCATTTGAAGTAGGATCCATGGAAAAGAACTTAAAAGATTTCCTACAAAGTTATTAAAGATAATAATTGAAATAGTTATTTTGCCTGATGATAAAGCCAATGACTAAAATTATTCAAGCTTTTAAAAATCTGATAATAAACTAAGTTTCTTCCTACTGGTAATCAGTTCATTTCATTGCAAAGATTTTCTTAAAAACTCCAGCTTTGTTACCTCCAGTCTTGTCAGAGGTTATTCAGTGGTGCGTAGGTGCTTTGTTTGTGTGTTTTATTTTGGGTTTGGGTTTGTTTTGTCCAAACCAGCCCCATCATTTCTTTTGGCAAAGAGTGATTTTATACAAACTGCAACTGCAGCCTGGTCTCCAGAGAAACAGATACTCCAGGTTTGGACACAAACTCCAGCCCCCTCCCCACAGCCCCCTCCTCCCTTGGAACATGATGGAGCCCAGGAACAGGGAAGAGCAGCCTTCCACAGGCTAATCTAACACAGAGTGATTCCTCCATCCTTGCCAAGACCAGAGGGACAAGGCACCAAATGTGCTGCACTTCACAGCCCCCAAAGCCAATAACAGCCTTCTGCACCCAGCACCTGCTGGGATAAATCAAATCAATCCTCTGCCCAGCGTGGTGCCAGCAAAGCCAGCACCAATTCCCACTTTTCTTCCTGGACTCTGCCACAGCTTTTTGTGAGAACAAACACTGCTGCAGTTTTACAGCCTGCCCCCTTTTTTCTTCTCTAGCCCCACAAAGGAGGGCCAGCAGGAGCTGATAGAGCCTCCTGCAAGATTGGAGTAATTTAGCAAGTCGAAGGTGTCCTCATTTAATAATCTCTGGATCACTATCACCCTGACAGCATGTCTTCATCAAGCCATTACAGTCTGAAAAGGAGTGGGGACATGAGATAGGGAGGCCTGTCACAGTCACTGGTGAGCTGGCTTCACAACTTACCTGTCAGCTGCAATCAGGCAGCCAGAGATTGCTGCTCTGCTGCAGATCTGGGGGAAAAAAAATCAATCACCATCATCCTGATGTGATAAAATCCTCAGTGCTCCAGACATGCCAGGTAATTGATTACTTCCTCATAACATACATCAATCCCTTGCTCTTCATCAAAATGAGCCCACTAAAAATTGAAACACAGAATGCAGCCCTGCCTCCATGAAGCAATCCCAATCCCTTTGCCCCAAATCCCTTAACAATAACTATTACAAAGCTGAAGAGTCAAGAGTGCCTCAGTTCTGAAAAAAGCATGAACTGAGGTGATGTTGTAGTCATTAAAGCAAGACTTCTCCCAGGTTAGGAGCAAGGAGACAGTTTAGAGCTGAGTCTTGTAGGAGTCCTCACAAGAGCTTGAGATGATGGTGGAGAAATCGTGAATTTCCAGCTTTTTCTCACTGCTTGAACAAACAGCATGCTCCCAGTATACCCTCCCATCTGCTAAATACTTTTC